>NC_070632.1:5515883-5593383 GCF_947347685.1 Pleuronectes platessa
CTGCAGGGCAATGTGTGTCCAAACAAAACAAAGCAAAATGCATAGGGTTCAGCGATGCGCACACAGTAACACAACTTTAATTGATGCTCCATGTCCCTGTTGCAGGGAAGTTTGTGTGAATGTAGTTGTTTCCTATTCGACCTCTGAGTTAAGCAGACGTCTCCTTATCCCAGTTTATCCTTTTCTCACGTGGAGGACAGTGGTCTGTGTGCAGAACTTTGATGTGGAGTCACACACAATCTCACAATCCCCCCCCCCCCCCCCCCCCCCCCCGTTCCTCAGTGTCACTTGCGGATTACTGCAGAAAATATGAGCAATCCCATTTGTTGCAACAAATACCCCCCAACCCCCCCTCCCCTCCCTGAACCTCAGTGGGCTGTGGGGCTGTGCAGCATCTATCAGCTGTCACTGTCAGGCTGCATCTCTCCAGCCTCGTTCCCACAGTTCTGCTGTTTAACTCCCGCTCTCTCTCTCTCTCTCTCTCTCTCTCTCTCTCTCACTCTCACTCTCACTCTCTCTGTCTCTCTGTCTCTCTCTCTCTCTCTCTTTCTTGCCTCCACTGCAAATCTCCCCGGGAATGTGTTCTGATCCACGCGGCTCGAATGTGGACTGTGAGGATTTAATACTGTGCAGCACATTGCTAACAGTGTCTCCTCTGCAGCAACACCCACCCTCACATGGTTGTAGCTCGGCCCACTGTTGGTTTAAGTAAAACAGTTTGGATCCTCTGACGATGAAGTTTCCTCAGCTCTGCCAATACTGGAGACATGGCCAGACAGCTTTTACTAAGGTTGTTCCTGTACTGGAGGAAACTCAGTAATGCAACCAATATGGATTATTAAGGGCTGATACTGATATCTGGGCCAATCAAAAAAGGGAAAATGGAAAAAGAAAAAGGCCAATACCATCACTATATTGGCTTAGGTATATATAATGATTCCTAAGATGTTATAATCAAACCCTTGTGACAAAGATATGTAATCAAAGCTGGATGTTTGACTGTTTTAACAAACATTTTATAATTAGTAACTATAAAAAGAAAACACTAAAACAACCAAATACAATTTGCCCTAACCCTAACCCTAACATAAACATGGTCATTCTGTTAAATTCATATTCAGAAACATAAACACGGATACTGAAGCATCGTATCGGCCATTTTTTATTGGACATAGCTGTAATCAATACTTTGAATGATCCTGATAACGAGATCTGAAGCGGAGGTTGAACATATAACAACGAAACACTGGCCGAACATTTTATTTTTATTTTAACTGAACTATTCAGACAGTTAAGGAAGGAACTGTGTTTTCATATTATCACAGAATCAGTGTTTTCTCTTTTTCTGTCACTCACAACTTATGTCTCAGGGTCAGAACGAGTCAAAGGGAGTTCTTAAAAAAATGGAGCAGCACACATTTTGCCAAGCGAGCCTCCTCTTCCTCTCCTCTTCCTCTCCTCTTCCTCTCCTCTTCCTCTCCTCTTCCTCTCCTCTCCCTCTCCTCTTCCTCTCCTCTTCCTCTCCTCTCCCTCTCCTCTTCCTCTCCTCTTCCTCTCCTCTCCCTCTCCTCTTCCTCTCCTCTTCCTCTCCTCTTCCTCTCTGGTGCTGTGACTCACTCGTCTTGCTGAACAGTAGCTGCTCCGCTCTGATTGCCTCCTCTTCCTGGGTGAGATCAGATGAATGCCCACTAATGGATTTTCAGTTTTATTCACTGAGCCTCTAGTACAGAATTAGAGGGACTTTCGGGGGGGGGGGGGGTAATTAATTGAAGTGTCCTTTTAAAGGGGAAGCATCTTTTGTCTTTTAATTTAGCGAGCGGAGTCATTAGATGGAAACTTGGTGAACTGGTGATTCACACTTTCCCAGCTGAGGAACTGGGACTTATATAGGTGGTTATCAGTCCTGGGATCTAATGACTACACTGGGACATCATTGTTAATCTTGTTAATCATTTCCAGTGGAGATGTGTTCCTCTGTCATGTCATTTATCTTCCTCTTCCACATTAGACTTTGAGGTGAGGAAAGTGAAGCAGTCGACATAGAAGGAAACGTAAAGTGGAGATTGTCCCTTCCAGCAGTACACACCTGTCACATGTAATCATGTATGTAGGCATATTTGCATGTGTGTTTTTTCCCACATTCTTGCATGTGCAAACCAAATAACAAGTTTGGGATAAACCAAGTATGGTGGAGGTGTCAGTGCATGTGAATGCAGAAGTTTCCTGGGGTACACTGGGACCGCCCACCCAGCTGACGTCCTCTGGCCCACTACTGTTACAGTTTCAGATTTCTCTTTTAGATTTCAAATTGGTAAAATAGTAATTCATTTGAGCTCTTTTTGATTTTGCTTGTCTGTCGGTCTGGCTAAAAACAAAAGAACATTTGATCTTCACAAACAGAAATGAAAGCTGTGCAATGAGATCTGGTCCTCACCTGTATGTGGAGATCTATTCTAAGGTCAGGTATGAATTGAAGAAGCTGTCCACTTATAATATGATCCCCCTAGATCCATATTAAAGCCAGGTATTAACTGTGTATGCCGTGTGTTTGATCCTTTGGAAATATAAAAAACACAAAGTATATGCACATATACTTTGTAGACAGAGTCATAAACTTGTTATTTCACATTTAACTTAAAGTTGACTTTACTCTAAAAACAGTTTGTTTATGACCTTGTCGCCCACGTGTGGTTTGTTTATTCAGTAAAGTTTCCAAACAACAATCATCAAAGGAAGTCTCTATGTGAACGTGTCTCCTCAGGTTGCACCGACATCAACGGAAATATTTTTAAATGGTTATAGACCTTGAGCAGCATCTCCTCTGCTGTGATGTGTTGTTGCCGTTTCAAGGCTTTAAACATGCGTTTTAATTTGAACTCTCCTTTTGATCAGATAACATTGCAGCAGACAGCCTCAATATGAAGAACAGACATTATGTCAGACTTCTCCGTTAAGTCCTCTGACAGAGTTCGGCGTGCACTCACACAGGGCAACATATCGGAGCAGATGAAGTGAATTGAATTGATCTGGAACTCTCTGATATAAGAAGCTGTGACTGGAGAGTCGTTGGATCTCAATTCTCTGCTTTAAAGAACAAACAAGCAGCAACTGGGTGTTAAATAAATACATATTAATTGACAGTTGAGATATAAACAGATGTGCACATCGTGAAAGGAGCAGTGGGATAATCTGGACGATGGTGAAGAGGATAAGTTCAGACACGTACAATAAATATGAAGATGGAAAGAGATGACATGGTGTCTCGACATCAACCCGATCACAAGCTGAAAGGAAAGGTTGGCTTCCACTGCCTCACCTGCCGGTCTGAGGATTCTCGGCAGGAACCCAAAACCGATTGATTTTGCAGGCGTAAAGTTTTACTGCGGACTCTGAGTAGAAGCTCTCAGAGGCGTCATGTGGTCATCCCATCGACCGGCTCCTGGCTGCGGCTCCTTCGTTGCTTTAGAACTGGGAGAAGTTTGAAAAGCCAACGGACTTCTGTACTTTGCACCGCTGTCGGTTCCTCAGCAGACAGTGGATGGGGGGGGGGGATGTCTGCTGGAAGTTCTTGCAGGATACCGGCAATGTTCTAGAAGGGATTGGTGTCACAGTGGCTCCGTTGAAACAATTACAACTTTAAAATTGAGTAGATAAAATTGTGCATAATGAATAACACTCACTCATAAAACATGTGGTGGATAAAAGAACCAAAAGACAGTGACCCCAATGGTTCTGTCCCCAATCTGAGGGGCCATCCCAGTCGTCTCCCCTTGTGTCAACTGGAAATAAATGAGAGTTCAATTTGTTTAGTCCGGTGTATTAAATTTGATGTGAATCAACTCTTTCCTAATGAATGCATCGGTGTTATACAACAGCAAATAGAAAAATCATATATAGTATATGGAGAATGGTTAATTTGGCAAAGTCACCCCTCTGTATATGTGTTTCAATAAAAAGGGATGCTGATTAATCATTTGGCAGCTTAACTGCACAATATAAAACAAGAGCAAGTGGCTGTTTGGATTTTAAGCTAATAAATTACCAAAGGAAGTGTGGAAATATAACAGATAATGGCCAATTGGCTTGGATTATAGGGAGTGAGGGGTGAGAGTGTTAAATACTCCACCTGCATTTTGATAAGCCCCATGAAATCCTACCTGACTTCCTGCACATCTGCCATTGTCTGTAATCTGTCTCTTAATAGTTAGCATACTCGCCGCATAAAACCCTGCGAGAGGTTGTGATCTTTCATTCAAATATCTCTCTGGGGTCTCGCATTGTAATGAGCCTTCAGTTCCCGGTTAAGATGGAAGGCACAGAGACTCCCCCATAAAGTGAAGTGTGAGACGGGGGGGGGGGGCAATGCACAGATAGGACGCAGCAGATAGTTGTTCCCCGTCACACAGTCACTGTAGCTGGTGGCAATGTGAGTTTGTATCCTGCTCCCTGGCAAACTAAGCAAGTTATAATTTGTATTCGTCGTGTCCTCCATTCCAGAAAGCTATTACCACCGGCCCCTCCGCTAACTACAAACACGGAGTATGCCCTTTCCATCAACCTGTCCGGGTGGAGACGTCTTCCTCTCCTCCACAGTCTCCGTCCGTCCCCTGTGGACTCTATCATTCCTCTCCGGTAGTTTCCTTCCTGTACGACGGCTGAGGCTCAGCGAGTGTGCCGAGCGCCACCAGACAGGATCCGCTGTCTAACTGTGCACACACCGAGATGATTAATTAAGCTTAAGAAAACGAGAGAGCGGTATTCTCTCACGTCTGTGCCTCCTCAGATTAATGACTTGTTGTCTGAAATGATCTCGTCGGTGGATGGGGGGGGCTTTGTACAGTACAGTACAACAGCAGGAAACGTTTGGACATGTCTGGTGGCTTCACATCCACGGGGTAATTAGATCTTCTATAATGATGAAGGGATCATGCCGTGCGGCTGTGGAAGTTTTACTTGAATCAATACTCCCAGGTTGTTATTGAGTTCGATGATTACTGTGGCAACTGTGTACTTTTCACAGTTTAGTGTTTTTTTAGAAAATACCACATTGCATTAACCCTCAACTTCCTCTCTCTCTCTCTCTCTCGCTCTCTCTCTCTCTCCATCGTTGCGTCCTTCACTTCTTTCCATTCTGTTTCCTCCCCTGTATTGTTTTATTTTTAACAACTCTATTATCTATCATTATCGATCTCTTTTTCCACTGGTAGCACTGGTCTCCCCTAGACTGAAAGGTTTAAGAGCATGGGAGAGCATAACCCAGGTTATATTTATGTAGCTGCAATGTCCTGATGTCCCATAATGCCTCACATGCAGCCTATACTCCCCACTAAGTTACTGCAGCTCATGGAACTCAATGACAGTCGTGTAGCCAACATTTTACTTACTTTGAAAATAGAGAAATGAGTTGATATATCTGCAACATTTCATCATCACCGAAAGGGTTGAGTGAGAGGATGGAAACAGGAAGAAGACATCCTTTGATATGGATGAGAAACAAAAGCAGAACAATTCCATATTCGGATCATTTCTGGCTTAAGAACTGAACAGTCAAACTCATGGAGCCCTGACGTACACCAGTCGTCTCTCTTCTTATAATAATCAGCTTCTTCAGGACAAACTCTGTTCTCCTCCTAATCCTGTCCTCTCTCTCCTCCTGTCACATCCACACGACTTGTCCGTCCTCTCTCTCTCTCTCTCTCTCTGCTCAGTTCGGGGTCAGGATGAGAGGAGGAGGTTCATCTGGTCATTATGCTCCGTGGACTGTGTGACTGACATTTGGCTCCACCGAGGGACCTGTAGTGCTCAGTATGCCAGAAGGAGGGGGGGGGGGAGACTGTAGAAAAGTCAGCTCAATTTATATATTTTTCATTATATATGTGTTTTTGATGAGAGAGACAAGAAAAGGGGTAATACAGTTAAATCTAAAATGATAGTTCTGAATGGTGTGTTATTATTTTCCTGATTTAAAAAACGGCTTAAAGTGAAGTTCTTTGGTTTTGAATGTCAAATTCTATTTTCATGTCTGTGTTATTCAAGTCTTAAACCAAAAAAATCTGCAGCTCAGGTGCAATCGATCCTAAATCGCCCAAAAGCTGTGTCTGTATCGACGCAGCTCCCCTCCGGTCCCCTGTGACCTTGTCTTAGAATAAGCCGGTTGAAATAATAAGTGGTGAAAATGAGCGTTTGTGTTGCTTTAAAAAGTGAAGAAGTGGAATTACCAGAGGCATCACTGCAGGCAAGGTGAAAACTTAGCACAAAGTGAAATTGCAAAGGATGCAGAGTATGTCAGGCCTCTGGCACTCCAACGTTTTCCGACACAACAAAAATACCTTTTAGTGGAAAACAACAAATCTACCGTGCGCACTTTTTAAGATTAATATCGTTTGCATCTGTAATAATAAGCGTTACATGGAACTATTTATATTACGAGTTTGCTCAGCGACATCCCCAGAGTCGCCTTGTGTTGTTGTCATTGCACTTTGTAAAACACTGTGCGCTGACAAGTTAATTTCCATGCACGGGAATGCGCCTGGAGGAATGTGCATTTGTTTTTTCACTGATATCATCATGTGGCTGAGATGAATCACTGTCGGAGTGACGGGTTGAGCGATTGCACAGATTTAGATTTAGATTTTTAAATCCTCTTTTCTGCCGTTAATAAATCATAGATCTCTATCAGTCGACAGAACTACAGTAGGAGGCAGTAATGTTGATTTGTCTCTGTCAGGTGCTGCTGATCTCAGGCCAGTTGAGGTGCAAAGAAATAACACAAGCAGAATTCTGGTGTTTGTTTAACTAGAAGAAAAAGTCAGAGAAAGTGATTTTTACCCAATTTGCCCTCAAGCACGATAGAGTAAAAACAATATGAACAGTATATATCTTATCCAGATTCCCCTCTTGCTTATGCACCTAATACAGTAGGCAGTAATGTTGATTTGTCTCTGTCAGGTGCTGCTGATCTCAGGCCAGTTGAGGTGAAAAGAAATAACACAAGCAGAAGTCTGGTGTTTGTTTAACTAGAAGAAAGTAACAGAGAAAGTAACTTTAGTAACGATAGAGTAAAAACAATATGAACAGTACATATCTAATCCCCATTCCCCTCTTGCATATGCACCTCGTACAAATCATTTATGTGAGTTTCAATTACACGATATGATTCCATTGCTCGGCTGTGATTGTCATCCTGTGGACCGGAGTTGTTTTCCAGGTTCTCTTGTTCGTCAGCTTGCGTGTTGTTTATATTCTCATTAGCGAATGTGTCGTCGCTGCTCAGTGATGAGAGCGGTAATCGTCCCTCTGTCAATCACTTTATTGAAACTGCGCAGCCATTAGCTCCGATGAGTCTGCGTCTCAATCTCGAGTTTGGAAAACGCACCGATATCTCAACTGGTCCTTTGGATCCGTGGTGGGTTCCGTCCCCTGATGAGCGGCTGATTGTTTGTATTCTGTTCCTCTTGTATCCACTGTGATTTGTTTATTATCGAGCTGTTGCCAGTGGTCCAGTGGAGGGGACAGAATGGAGAGAGTGCATCGTAAAGGAGGGAGGGAGGGAGGGGGGGGAGGGGAGGGAGGGAAGGAAGGCCAGCTGGACTGTATTTCAGTCCATTCACTCGACTGTCAGCTCAGCGCTCATCATCTCATATTCAGTTTCCCTGCAGCAGAGATCCCCAGCAGTTCCCCACATCTCTGGCTTCAGCCACCGCCGCTATCACAGCCAATGTAATTCATTAAGAGGAGTTTTACAACTATCTGGACTTTGCAGCTTTTGGCAAAACAAAGATTGCTTCTCTTTCGTTAACATTTACTTTGCATCGTAAACGTCAAAAAAAAGGAATCAAGTGGTGAAATGGATCTGGACACGAAGTGAAAAGATGGACATGTGGGGCCAGAATGCAGAGGAGTGATTCCTGTTGTTGTTCCTAAGTGTCCTGTAGAGTTTAGACTCCGGGGAAGTTATTTGAGAACATTACCTGTCAAGCAGTTTTGCAGGAATGTCATAATTTATTGTGTCCAACTTATCCGACAGCTGTCTGCAGCCCGGAGAGCCGATGGGAGACCGAGCATCAGTCACTGTCATGGTTGAGGCACCTGATGGAGGGTCAGGGTTTTAAGGAAAAGTTATTTTTTGCACACATGGAACTGAAATACACATTGTTTTCCATGTTGCGGTTCAGTTGGGATGCTTCTCTTAACAAACAGCAATTTGAAGGGAACGCAAAGAGCAGATCTGAAATTGTGTGTCTTTTCCAAAGAGAGAATCATCCACGGAAAGCAGCTAAAGTTAAAACGTTTATTCATTTCTTAGTACCTAGGTTTTCATGAACCCATGTCCTTTGATGTTGGGCAATTAGAGTAACTACAAAAAATATTTAGCACTGACCTATTTTTCTATTTTTCATCTTCAGTGATTTCTCATTTCTGTTTTTGTACGCTTGATTTTTTCCTTGAGAAGTTAGGCTGCACCACGAATACGTTCTTTCTTCAAATCTGAGGAAACTTAACCAGTCAAGTGGTGAAGTTCTGTTTCTGCAGCAGCTGAACAATGAGATCAGTTGTTTCCTAACTGTTTCCTTTGTCCTGTGGTTATTCTGTCAAATCTCACGAATCAGCCACAGTGGTGTTCGGCGTGTTCTAAAAAGAAAATCCTAGTTTTTGTTAAAGTCCTGAAAGATATTACAGAAAATTGTTGACATGCCAGACGGACAGGCAGCCAGGCAGGTTAGCAGACAAATCCATGAAATCTAATGGAATAAACAGGCTCACAGACAAGTAATGAAAGTGCTGATGTTCCCTGAAGAGATGACGCCATGCAAATCAGTTTAATGGGCTGGAGGGAGTGTGGAGGCTCCTCATGGAGACAGACTGTACGTGGGACACATCCAGGGACGGACATAAATCACAGTGTTTCTTGAAAAACAAAAAGAATAAAAAACAAGTGAGGCGCTGACTTTAGTTCTGCGTAGTTTGATGTTACAATGTGATGACAGGCAAAAAGTCAGAAAAATACAAATCAGACTGCAGGAAATGTCTCAGAGACATTTTCAACTCACAGCGAAACATAATTCGATATAAGGAAAAGTCAGATCTTTAGAATCGTCTCTTTGAAATGACAAGTTTCACAGAAGACGCAGAAGCAGAGCAGCCGGGGAAACAGAGCCGTGTTACAATGAGGTGAGGAAACGTGACAGTTAGAACACCATGCACCGTTTAGTCAAATTGATGCTGGGAGCTGCTTCACCAGTAAACAAGACCTACTTCTCCCAACATCACCTTTCCACCTGATAGACTGGGATTATGTGAAGTCACAGTTGAATTTGTGTTGATGTGAGTGGGAGTCGCCTGCACGAACGAGAAAAGGAAACAACGACACGGAAAGAAAAGCTTATTTTTAATAAACACTGCATTTTAATGAAAAGTTTGTTAAATATCCTTTTTGTTGGATTGTGTATTTAGTCATTTTCTCTTGTGTAGTTGTGTGTACTTTGTGTAAACCACTGGCATCAGAAGGCATCTTGGTTTCCCTCTATAAATTCATCCATATTTATAAATAAACCTTTACACCACCTTTCTCTTCTGCGCACTTGAAGATACAAGCAAACAATATGGACAATTATTGGGATTTATTAGCTTAACCTACTTCAAATTAACATTAGAAACATATAGTACTGCTCTTCTGCGCAGTATTTTAAATGAACAGAGTATTCACAAAGGATATAGTTATATATGAGCCCAGCGGCAGCAGTCTGCCACTAAATAAATACATACAGTATTTCACCTGGTCACTATGGGGAGAAGTTATTTTGAATTATGTGAAAAATAATAATACATTGTTGCATTTTGAGTGTTCAGGGGAAGGGAGGAGGAAAAATACTCTGTTTGCAGTTTTTAAAGCTGAAGTTGAAGTTCAGGGGTGAAAAAGCATTTATTAAGAGTTTAATAACAAAAGAGGGAGTTGATCTGCTTCATAAGGGCAGGTTGTGTTTTCACTGACACTGGAGCTTCCTCACTTTCCTCATTAAAGCAACACTATGTGTAGCTTTAAGTGAGAAACAGCGCCCCCTGTGGCCAGGCATTGATTCTGTTGGGCTCGGGGTCACAGTGATTAAGTGGAACGAAAAAAACTAAACCTATCGATGCAACTGAATCACAACTGAATGTTGGGTATATTACCCATGATCCCCGGCTTCCCGAGGCCGGAGAGCTGCCACTGTAACAAATTCACCAAACCTGGTTTAGAATTCTTAATATTTTACGTTTCCTTGCTGTGTATATTTGAAAAACGTCCACTTCCTGTTCTTATTTGGACAAAAATAAATGTGACTGGGGGCGGATGTGTCTCAGGAGGTAAAGAGGGTCGTCCACTAGCCTGGTCAAAGGTTTGATTCTTAGCTCCTCGAGTCAACATCCTAAATTGACATAAACCATCTTAGAGAAAAACGTTTACGATGTGAACTGTGTCCCTTCCGCTCACGTCGAGGACTCCAGGGTTTTACTCTTTATATTTTTAAGCCTGGTGTTTCCCTCCGTTCCACCTTGTGATTCTTCTCTCTCACATTTCCATTGCACACTCACCTCTGGTTCCTTCTCTTCACTTCCTTCTTCCTCCTGCGAAAATGTGCCTGTAATTCGCAGTCGTGTCTTTTCCCGCGGTATTTGTCAGAGATCAGATGATTCATCTTTGAACCGGGCTTTGATCTCATTCCCACCGGAGAATAGAGCAGGTCAGCTCCTGGTCGGCTGCAGTCACTTGAGTCTGATTAATATAAATCCCATTTCAGGTATTTGAGGAATCCATTGTACGCGGCTGATGCTTTGAATGGAAACCAGAATCTCTCACACTCGTGCTGATACACCCAAAGACACGTTAACTGTGTGTGAGTCTGTGTGTGTGTGTGTGTGTGTGTGTGGACTCAAGTAGACTCAAACACATACTGGCATCACATTTACCCTTCTTCTTCCATCTTGTCTGTGTACTCTTGCTTCATCTTGGCTTTACGCAACGTGTCAGCTCCCAGGTGGCGCCCACAGATCCGCCGGCCCTAGCTGATTTCCTGTGGGGTTTGATACAGATATAGGGGGGGGGGGGCTGTAGTCTACACGGCGCCGCGTCCCCCCCCCCCCCCCCCGCCTGATGAAATCAATCCACAACACGCCCGTGTCTTGTGCACGCTTTCTTTCTCTGCATCAATCGTTGTCTTTTCATGTTTTACTTTGTGAGGTTCTCACATCGTAGTCCTGCTCTCCATTTCTTTCTCTTCTCTCTTGTTCCTCGAACCGGCTGCGGCAACAGGAAACGAGTCATTACACGACAACTTGATCGACGTGCAACACAACAGCGTCTACACACTCTCTCTCTCTCTCTCTCTCTCTCTCTTTCCTCCACCGTCTCTTCATTGTATCGCCTCTCTCTCTCTCTCTGCATCCGGAGCGAGCTGATGGATCTCGGTGGTAGTGAGGTAATGGCCGTACCGCTTCTCCACATCCATCCCACCGTGTAACCGCCCAGTGCCGTTCACACCGGGGCCCTCGGCTGCTGCCAGAGGAGGACGACCATGAGAGAGGCCAACGAGTCACGATGTCATTCCGTGATTAAACCCGGCCGACGTTAGCGTTGAGAGTTATACTCACTTTCTATCGTCCCATTACACGACGCCAGATGTTTATCACGTAATCTGAGTGATGCTGACGACCGCTGGGTATTAACGGACTGACGGGCGATACCCATGTGTGAGGCGGAGTCCCGGTATCTGATGGAGACGCTGCGGACCGAGAGGCCCGGCTCCACTCGGCTATCGGACAGAACTCGTAATATGATCGTGATGCGTTCAGGGGACCTCGGTTTGCCGGGGCGAAATGAGAACATAATTCACTGAGATCTGTTGAAGATAACCAATTTAGCCGGCGGTTTTTTAAACACCCTAATTCGCTGCCAGTCGGTGTGTCCGTGAAAAGATGTGCGTGTGCATGTGTGTGTATGTGTGTGTTTGTGAGTGTGTGTGTTTGTGTGCGCGCACGCCGAGTTGTGCCTATCGGCGGCGCTTTCCGAGGTGTGAAGTGGAACAGAGTACAGGTAATGAAGGAGATGGGACTGTGTAATTATTCTGCAGAGGGAGGATTACCGGTTTACTTAACCATTAAAGGTTCACCTTGAAGTGCCAGTGGCAGGGGGATAAAGCCCACACCCCTCTGCCCCTCATTACCGTAAACTGGACTCAAGTCATTTGCCGCTAAGCCACTGCTGTTTAATGTGGACTTTGCATATCTTCCCGCAGCTGCCTTTTGTGTCTTATCCCGGCAGTTTGGCTAATGCACTGTGGCAAAGTACTGAGGGGTATTAAGAAGAAGCATGAAAAGAGATGGATGTTTATGAGCCGTGCCACGCGGCGCCGGTATGTGGTACTTAGCAGAATGTTTTGTTAAGTATCTGGGTCAAAAGGAAACGCACAAAAGGTTCCTTTTACTGCAAAACACAAAACTTCTGCTAGTTTATTAGTTTCAGAGGAGAGGAGAAGAAGAAGCAGCTTTGTGAAAATAAACCTTTGTGCTTTTTGTTGAGGACTGAAAGCAGAAGCATCTTCATCCACGTTGATTAGTTGTGTCTTTTTAGAATTATTCACGCAAACCACCATGCACTGATTCCCTGCTTTGAATAAATAGGTTTGAATTCTTCACACATGAGATGATCAGAAGTGTTCGAGACATCCCCCCACTTATGAGAAGTGTCCATCTGTGCCTCACACACACACACACACACACACACACACACACACACACAGACACACACACACACTCGCATCATAATGAAGCTGCTGCATCTCTTAACGACTTACAACTTCAAACCTCAATAAATTAAAGAGCTCTTCAGCCGATGAGGTTTCTGATCCAGTTTTTAAAGGCTGCAGAAAACAACTTAACATTATGTGTGTGTGTGTGCACTTGCATGGAGTCACACATACATGCTTTTTGCGTGTGGATCTGTGTGTGCGTGTTCTGCTGAATCACTGGGATCGTGTCTCATCACCGGCGAGAGACGGGGAGGTTGAGGGTTGAGGGTGTGTCAACGATCACTTCCTGTTTCAGCTCAGCCGCAGGGAGCAGGATTTCCATTTTTGTTCCCATTACGAAATAGAAGGCCCCCTGCTGTTCCAGCTGAGTCGGGGAGAGAACACATTAGGGGAAGGCAAACTTTTCATAAGTGGCTGTGGGCAGCAGCCGGAGTGAAAGTCTGGAAATCTGCTGTAATTTCAGATACATTGTGTAAACACCATGTTTACACATATCATTTAGACAGATCTGATTGGCTGAACGGACAAGTGCACAATAGACTGTTTTGATAAGATCGTCCAGTTTTATTTCCACACACGTTATTTCTTTCCAACGCTTTGTTATTTCCATTTGGGAGATTCACTCGTGTCTCTGTCATGTTTTAGTTTCACAGTACAAATGCAGCTGTTGTGATATTTAATGGAACCTCCTGAGTTTTTTCTCTAACTCCTGATTTGTCTCTAAAACTGTTTTATTACTGTGGAAGTATTTTCAATATTTATGGCCCATGACTCACTCCCGTCCTTCCCTCTCTCCTCCAGGGACCACGGTGATGAGGATGACGGCTCTGGACGCAGACGACCCGGCCACCGACAACGCCGCGCTGCGATACAACATCGTGCGGCAGTCGCCCGACAAACCGTCGCCCAACATGTTCTACATCGACGCCGAAAAGGGCGACATCGTCACCGTCATCTCACCCACGTTACTCGACAGAGAGGTGGGTTCACTTGGTGAATGTGTGTGCGTGTGTAAGTGTTTTAGTGTGTGTGCGTGAGTGTGTATTCTCTGCTTTTTCCAAGTGGAACACACTGGGAGTTTCTCCTCGACAGCTTCAAGCTTTACACTTGTCACTGGATTATCTGAGATGCAGCTTGCTGTACATCTCTGTCTTGACCAGAGAGAACATAGTGTATATATATATATATATATATATATATGTATACACAGTATGAGTATGTTTGTTCTATGCCACCTCTCTATTTGACGTTACTCGACAGAGAGGTGGGTTAACTTGGTGTGTGTGTGTGTGTGTGTGTGTGTGTGTGTGTGTGTGTGTGTGTGTGTGTGTGTGTGTGTGTGTGTGTGTGTGTGTGTGTGTGTGTGTGTGTGTGTGTGTGTGTGTGTGTGTGTGATGTGTGTATTCTCTGCTGAGTGATGGCCTTTTTCCAAGTGGAACAGAGTGGGAGTTTCTCCTCGACAGCTTCAAGCTTTACACTTGTCACTGGATTATCTGAGATGCAGCTTGTTGTACATCTCTGTCTTGACCAGAGAGAACATAGTGTATATATATATATATTTATACACAGTATGAGTATGTTTGTTCTATGCCATCTCTCTATTTGACGTTACTCGACAGAGAGGTGGGTTAACTTGGCGAATGTGTGAGTGTGTGTTTGCGTGTGTGTGTGTGTGTGTGTGTGTGAGAGTGTGTATTCTCCGCTGAGTGATGGCCTTTTTCCAAGTGGAACAGACTGAGAGTTTCTCCTCGACAAGCTTGTCACTGGATTATCTGAGATGCAGCTTGTTGGACATCTCTGTCTTGACCAGAGAGATGAAAGTATATAAAAAGTAAGATTGTGTGTTCTATGCCACCTCTATATTTGTTTTAATGTGGCTTTCTGAGGGAATGGGCGCTGGTGCGTTCTGATGAGCAGGCGCACGAGCCAGACGAGCGTCGCCCCCCCCCCCCGTCTAACTGGAGCGAGACAACGGGATGATTGCTTTTCCAGCACGGTGACGAATGCCAGAAACATCGATTGGATTCGCCGGTGGAGGAGGAATATTAGCTGTTGTCAGACACTTAGCGCGTAGTTTAATTGAGGTGATACACACTCATCCGTCGGCTCGGGTGGTGTCCAACAAGCCCGGCTGAAAAACCTCCCATCCGGAACTGCTCTGGAACCGCGGCAGCTAACCGCGCTGATGAGCCGCTCCCCGAGCTACAGTAAACTGTTTAATGGAGGCGTAATTGAAATGAGATGTAATCAATGCAGCGAGCGCTGTTAGAGCTGCTTTTGTGAGCTGATGGAGACAAACCGAATCGTCGGAGAGATGCATGCTGGTTGCAAAAGTTAGACTCCCGAAGCTTCTCACTTCCCAGTAAACTTCAAAGTGAAGAGGAATAAAGAAACCAACAGCTGCATCCTTTCTGTTGTCGGCAGCCGGGATTTATAACAACCACCACCCGGCTTCTGGTGGAATATTCAGTCCAACGCCTTTTGAGGAAGGCACGCGGCCAAATAGCTCGTCTGTTTGTGGCCTCGATAAATCTCTGAAAAAGCAGATTCTTGCCCTCGACTCATTCTTCACCCTCTGGAAGAATCAGGAACTCTTTCAAAGTGACAAAGGCCCAAGAGCCGAGTCCATCGTCTCCGTGTGTCAGCAGAAAACCGGGTCGGAGTCATACTTCATTTTTACTGTTGATCTAATCAGCAGCTCGGTGGCAGCCGTTTGTCCGGACACATTATTCTCAGTTGTTCTGTTTCTTCCTGTGGCAGCTGCCCGGACGTGGATTATTACAAACCTGCTCCTGTCAGATAAACTGCTGCTCTGAGGCTCCGATGAGTTTCACTGTCTGTTCAACCTACTGGAGGCTTTTTTTAAAGGTAGTTTAGAGTTTATGTTCCCAAAGAGAAGAAATCTGAAAGCATTAGGAAAATGTAGTACCAGTACAGTACTACCAGTACAGTGTGTACCAATGTGGGTACTGGGTTATTGTGGTGGAATAAAGAGGAAACAATTCAGGATCTGTTGTCACTTTTCACCTCATCTCTATAAACAAATTCTTCAAATGTGAATGTTGGTTCTACCAATCAGCCTTTTACCTAGAAAAAGTTTAACTGTTTCTGATTAGTGAGAATCATTCAACTCATGTGATTGAAGAAACTGGTCAGACAGGAAACAGTGAACAGTGTTTTGGGAGAGTTTTGGCCTTGATGTGTCTGGTTTCTGCACCGGAAGCTTAAAAGTTTTTACCTTAGTTGTTGTCAGACGATAACCAATGAGCTCAAAGATTAGTTTTCACCCCCTGGATTCCTATTTACCTAATATATAAACAATAAGTACAATATAAATTATCTCTAAGTTCCTCTGAAACATCCAGATTATAGCTTGTGGGTCATAAACATACTCTGTGTTAATGGAATAGGTATTACCGGTAGGGATGCACCGATATATCGGCCGAACATCGGTAGCGGCCGATATTCGCCTCGTTTACTGATATCGGCTTATCGGTAATAAACTTGACTTTCACGGATATCATTGGCTGATGTTCATATTTGTGGTAAAACCGCTGGGCACGTGCCGCTCCGTCGCCCTCCTTTCCGCGCCACCGGAGGCTCAGTGTGCGGCACCGGGAGGTCCTCATCCGGTGGCACCTCACGGCGTCACTGGTGGGGGGGCTTTCTTTCTCTTGTACCGCGGGGGTGTCCATCGCCGGCACGGAAGGCGGGCCGTTGGAGGGGACCGGGTACGCGGTCAGCGGCGGCCACTCTGGACGCGTGTCGGGCCCTTCTCGCGGATCACCTCAGCTACGGCGACCGCTGGGGGAACCCTCTGTTCGCGCGGGGGGGGGGGGGGGCACCCTGCGGTGCGCCTCGGCTGGCGCCTAGCAGCTGACTGAGAACTGGTGCGGACCAGGGGAATCCGACTGTTTAATTAAAACAAGCATCGCGAAGGCCCACGGTGGGTGTTGACGCGATGTGATCTCTGCCCGACACTCAAAACAGGTCAAACTGAGGAGGGCTTGTTAAGTTATCTTGACTCACGCAGTGTAACTTGGCGTAAAAAGCCGTAACACATCTAATAAACGGGCAATACTGCTACCGTAAATCAATGAGAAGAGCGTTCTCTATAATGATACTTTAACAGGGCTGTTTTAGACAGGGTAAAAAGGTGCTGTTTTAAATTATCCTTGTGGTATTTTGACCAAAATATGTTACAGACATTTAATTAAGATCCCGAGGAAGCATTTCAACTTGCGGTAAAATGGGCATAATATGTCTCTGCTAAATAAAGTTTAGTTAAATCAAAGATTGTTTCATAAATCTGATTCAATTTGTGCTCATTAAAAGATAAGAGTGATGAAGGGCTGAACATTTTTTTAAATAATGCTTTTTAAATAATGATTTAATTATTTTTCTGGCACAAAAAGGTGAATGAATAATAACAAAAAGAAAATAAACAACTATCGGTATCGGCTATCGGCCAGATTGTTATTTTAAATATCGGTATCGGTATCGGCCAAGAATTTCCATATCGGTGCATCCCTAATTACCGGTAATTATTGTACTGGTACAGTATAATAATATGTCATTCTGCTGTTACTGACACATTGGGGTGTCAGTGTTTTCCACTTATTTGTGATCTACACCAGCTCAGAAGATGCAAATATACATTTTTTTAAACAATCAATGTCACTCCCCTTTTTAAAATGTCCAGCCCCTTCACCTGAATTGAATGAACGGATCACTGTGATGTTTAAATGTGTTTTCAGCTCGGTCTGTGTCACACTCCAAGAAATCTCCTCCACTTCACATCACAGCGTCAAAACAAAAATAAAAATCCATTATGGTGATTTTTTGTATTATTTATTTTCCACTAAACAGCCAAACAGCTCTGACTAATTCATGTCTGCATTATACGAGCCGAGCTTTGGCAGGAACATGGTGGTTGCAGATGTGGCCAAATAAAAAGTGGTACAAGCCTGAAGCGCCATGTATGATTGTTATTATGTTCTATCTACAAATATCCCCCCCCCCCATCCACAAACACTGCCATCATTTGTTATGTGTCTGTTTTTTTTGTTTTTTATTCCCCCCCCCCAAGATGTCCACAGGGATTTTTAAACTAAAGTCTAGTGGCAGTTGAAAAACAAAAAGGACGACTTCTTGAAAAGCGCAGTCAGTCAGTGAGCGGAGCCAGATGGACGTGAAGGAATTAAACTAAACTGTCGTCCTCTGGGGTCTGTGGAGATTTAAACCCAGCCTCTTCAGCACATTCACATAAATCTGACTCCTGCGTGGCACCCATCGATTCCCTCTGCCGCCCTGAGAGTAAAGGATTGGTGGCGAATATATATTTATATATCTATATATGTGTGACAGCGAGACTCTTAACACATCGATTCAAAGAAGAGACGGAGAGGGAGGATGATAGAAGAGAGGGGGCCCCAAACTTTTTTCCCGCCCCTTTTTGTTTCAAATTGCTCGGACATAATTCAGGTGGAGCGTCTAAGTGTGTTTGGATAGACACCTCACCGGCCCCGGAGGGGGGGGGGGGGACACGGAAAAGCAATCCGGAGAAAATTGGAAAATCAATTTTGTCACATTGAAAATCAGTTAGATTTTCCCTCCAGTCGTTCCTCTGAGGCGTAAAATCCCGTCTTGATATGCACATTTATTCCAGCGCTCTGTTTTTCTCCTCACTTTACTTTAGACACATCTCCCCCCCACACCCCCCACACCCCCCACACACACACACCTCCCACTGTCTTATATTATTCTGACCCGCGATGCTGTTGGATCAATTGCAGACTGTAATTTCTGACAGCGAATGTTGCTGCAGGGATGAAGCCCGTTTTCCTTAGTCGTTGGGGGGGGGGGGATGCATGTGGAAATCTGTTATTCATCAGAATGTGGTTAGAGAGTGAATCAGTCGACTTTACACCATCGTCCATCTGAACCTGATTTCTTAGAACAACTAAGAGACTCTCCTCATTTTTACACATGAACGTTTAATGTGTTCAGGGAATTCATTACAGCAGATTCAGGGTTTTCAAATCTTCTGCAGGGGAATTTGACATCAACCATATTTCCAAGCCTGTCTGTCTTTCTGTTGGTTTGGATGCTTAGTAGAATTACACAAAAACTACTAAACCGATTCCCATGAAATCTTTATGAGGATTGGAGAATGAACCAAGGAAGGGATCATTCAAATCTGTTGCAAATTCACTTTCTCTAAATTTGCGATATTGGGGTTTTTCGGGGGTCAGATTCAAATGAAAATCTGGACCCAGTGAATTCAAATGTGGTTTTAAACTGGTACTGTTGGATTCTTAGTGTCTAAATTGACTTTTATGGACAAAGAGGACAAAGAGAGTTGAACGACAAACATCTCAGCTTGACAGAGACATTACTTTATGTTTCTATTCTGAAAGATGAAATGCTAAAAAGCTAACGGTGATGAATCGGTGACACTACCTTGACAAAGCTCAAAATTAATGAATCTTTTGTTTGGAGGAAAAACAAAAAACTTCATTACATCTGCTTGTCGAGGAGGAATTTGATTCATTGCAGGAGTTTGACACATCCAGAGGAGATATTAACAGAATATCGGAAGCTGGCTGATTCATCAGTCTAATCCCGGAGCGCTCAGTCATCTGGGCTTTCAACGCACCGCCTGCCGTCACAGCCCGACTCCACCACCTCCTGCTCACAGGCTCGTGAAGTGCAGAAGAAGATAGGAGCAGGAAATAAGCAGCAGTGGGAAACTAACTGTAACCTTTAAAAGTACAAATACAGCAATTTAAGAAATACTCCATATCAAGTGATAGTCCTTATGAGTCAAATAACATCCAATATAAAATGTACACTATTACAGTTAGCATTGGTTTGGTCACGGAGAAGTATTCACTATTATATATGAAATGATAACATGATGTATACAGAGTAATAGATTTCTGGGATTTTGAGATGATGATTGGTAGAGAAAGACAGTAAATAAGACAAATTAAAGATTAGTTCTTAAGGACAGGACAGTGATGGAAGGATCACATTACACACACACACACACACACACCAATCATCGTACTCCATTCTAGTCTGTGAAGTGTCCGTGTGCTGGCAGTGCTGTAACCAGAGAGGACAGACTGCTAATGGCAGGCTGACTTCCTGACTCTCGTGTTCTCTGGCCAATCTGGGAGCTGTCACTGGTGAGCACGGCCAATCGATGGAGTCGGCCAACCCCCTCTGTCCCCCCCTGCGTGTTGTACAAAGGTGGATACATGGAGATAAAATGGATGTTGGTGTGTGTCTGTGTGTGTGTATGTCTGTGTGTGTGTGTGTGAGTGTGTGGGATGTTTATATTCAAGCATGTTCCCTTTTTTTTCCACCAATTTGGCTTGTGGAGATCTGATGCTCGTTAAAACCTTGTTTTCTTGAACGTAGCGTGGAACCTTCTCCTTCAGAGACAGATTTGAGGAACCAGGTGAATCGTGGGCGCCGTGTTGCACCGTGCACGTTAAAGATAATCTGTTCCGACAGGCCGGGTCATGTGGAGGCAACACGCTTCACCTGCCGCCTTCGCTCGTGTGCTGTGCACGCTAAGGACACGCTTCCCATTATCTGCTCCGGTGTGCTTAACTTGGACAAATCCGGAGTGACAGGCTAGCCGGGTGAATGTACACAATGATCAGCATATTTATGGCCGTAAAGTAAAGTGACCTGTGTTTGTTTTGGTGGTGGCCCCCGGCGGTTTGATTCCTGGGTCTGATAACAGCCTGTCTGATTGCTGGTTTGGAATGATGGCCGAGCGGCGATGAACAACTGAAACTCTTTCCCTGCAATTTCACTGTTTTGATTATTTCCCTCTTTCTTTTTTGTTTATGTGCCCCCCCCCCCCCCGACACTTCCTCGCCCTCACCTGCTTATTGCATCGTTTCCCTTTTTCTTTTCACTCTTTGTTTCCCTGCCTCCGTTTCTCTTTTTTATTTATTTATTTGTTTTTACTCTCAGCCTCAGCCTCAGCCTCAGCCTCGCCTCCCCCTTTTTTGTTTCCTTTCTGTCAACACTTCACTCCGGACATCCAATTACTCGCAGGTCGTAACATAGTGATTCCATTCAGAGCAGTGCCATTCAGCGTGGGGCCTCAAACAGCCATTCAAATTACCTCCTCGGCTGCCTACTGAGGCGCCTCTCTGCAAAATGTTATTTTCAAACATTTCTGGGGCCACCGCCTAATCTGATCCCCCAGATATAATTGAATGTCAGTCGTCGCATAAAGATGTTTCCCTCTCTTCAATTAGCGTCTCGTTTCCTCGTGTCACAAAGCAGACAGAGAAATATTTACTCCTCCCAGGTAGAGGCCGGAGAGAGAGAGTTATTATATTATGTCATTTATATGCAAATAATATAGCGCAGGCAACACATTGATAAGATTTCATTACAGCAGATTTGATGTGCACTTCAGTTTATAAACTCCTTTTCATTCCCCTATTATGAGCCGGAGATTGGAGAGGTGCGGGGCGGATGAGCTGGGTGCAGAGCGATGCAGGCAGAGATGGACACAGGTAGAGTTCATTGGAGTGGAGGATGAGGAGGAGGAGGAGGAGGATGAGAGAGGAGAGAGGCTTGGAAACCCCGGCGTGAAGAGGGGATCAACGAGGAGGACAAATGGTCAGAGAGACAAGTGGTCGTTCAATATCCGCTCGGAGATGCAGCCTCCAGGAAGCAGCTCGGTGGAGAAGTGAGTCTCAGGGAAGCATCAGGCAGCTGCAGTGAGATCTTCTTCAAACAGGCGTCTTGAAGCTGCTGCACTTTGTTCTCTCTGCCGCTGGAAATGTGGCCTCTTGCTGCGTGTGGAGGGAATTTAAAGACACTCCGAAAACTGAGAATCAAGACCCACGGCATACAAATGCACTATTTTTTTTTTTTATGTGAACAAAGACAAACAAGCAGGAGCTGTGACTGCTTTTCTTACACAAACATAGTCCAGCATCAGCACAATCACACTTCAGACATATTGTGGTGGAACTAGTTATGAAGAGCCAAACTTTCAGTAGAATTCTTTATCTTATCTCCGACTTTGTCTTATTGATTACAGTATATATATGTTTTTGTAGTTTTTCGTAAAATGCAGAGAGTTTTAGTTGAGTAAAAATTTGCGAAAGATGTTGTCCTTAAGGGGATGCCTCCCCCCACCCCCCCCCCCCCCTCCTTCTCATCCCTCAAAACAACTACTGACAAAGATTAAATCACCAAATCGCATGTTTTACACTTGAACATCATTTCAGTGTTGTTCCTCCTTTGGATAAAAGCATCAGCCCATTTGGTAAATATATGATGTTTTAAAAACTAATATGTACTTCTATCTTACTTTTAACGAGTGCCTACAAATATGTGTGTGTGTGTTTAAAAGTTGAAATATAACCATTATACATTATTCATGATTATTTAAGAATAGAATAGGATCGTTTGTAGAGGACTGAACAGTTTAAAACAATATTTTGATATTTTCTAGTCAAAATAACATATTCAGGTGTAAATGATTACAATGTTAATGAAGTAGATTGTCAATTCAAGTTCAAATTACCTTTAAATATTGACTCAATTTATAATAATATGAATATTTCAAGGTATATTTCATTAAAATTAGTACTTCAAATTCCCCTCATCTGCTTCATCTGGACTGTGATGATGAGTTTACACCAGATTCATTTGAGACTCATCCTCGTTCATCAACTTCCCAGTTAGAGTCACTCAACTCAGGTGTGATTGACTGAGGGAGTCACATTTACACACGTCCATGTTCCAGCAGACGACAAAACCAATTACAATCAGAAAACCCGCTTCCTCCGAGCGTGTCCTCGCACGTGAGTGTGGACGATGGCTTCAATCAGGAGAAGAAGTCCAGAAGAGAAAGTTCAGCAGTGGAGCACATTACGCAGAGATCCCATTATAAAGAGTGTGACTGAGGCGTCTCCTGATTCGATGGCCACCAGCCGGAGTCCTGGCAGCTGGGATCAATACAGTGTAGTTGGTGTGAACCCGATCACCTCACGCTCCCGTGTTCCTCCCTGAAATGAACAAGGTGGACACTGTTCACGGGCATTGATGAAATATAGGCACCCCTCCTCCTCTCCCCCCCCCCACTCATCCCTCCATCTCAATCGCTCCTCTCCTCCGCACCCCCCCAACCCCCCCTCCAGCATCTCTCTGTCCAGTTGCATTAGTGAGGAAATGAGATTCCCCCCCTTCTAATTAATTAGATCTGTGAGTGCTAAAGATGAAGATTACATTCCAATGAAGGTTAGAGGTGTCAATCACAGTTTTTTTTAGGGCTGAGCATTCCTCTAGATAAATTGAGTCCCCCGGGCATTGTGGGTAAAAGTGTGTGTGTTGTTAATCTTGCCCCCCCCCCCCCCCCCCCCCACACCCCAACCCACACACCCTCCTCCCTGCTTTAATTGAGTCTCACCGACAGCAGTCGATGAAAAGCTCAGGACGAGAGACAAGAACAAGCTGGAGAATCAAACCAGTAAGATTCAGCATTAGAACAGTTTCTATAGTGGGGCTGGTTGGTGCATATTCACCAGAAGAGCAAACAAGAGGGGGACTGTTGGGAAAATGGAAACATGAATGATGCAGAGTGGATGAAACATCATAGAGGAATAAAATGAGTTGTGTTATCCCAGTTTTTGAATAATGGAAACACTCAGAATTCAG
Organism: Pleuronectes platessa; assembly: GCF_947347685.1. Classification (NCBI taxonomy): domain Eukaryota; kingdom Metazoa; phylum Chordata; class Actinopteri; order Pleuronectiformes; family Pleuronectidae; genus Pleuronectes; species Pleuronectes platessa. Next base: position 5,539,373 of record NC_070632.1, read on the forward strand.
AATCAATGTAAATCATCATTATTTTTCGTTGAAACCTGCTTCTGCCCTTATCACAGAAAACTCTCTCTTTGTCACTATCTTCTACAAACATGGCTCCTATTTGTAATCCTGGAATATTTTCCAGTTCTGCGTCCATCACGTGTTTTAAACATCGTCAACACTCGAGCTGAATCCTCAGAGGATCCACCGCTGCTTTCTCACATGGAGTTTTCCTCAGGGTGCTCGAGGGAGAAAATCCAGAGCGTCCTCACATTGAGTCTCTCTGGATAATTTCTGGAGATTATCTGGAGTTATGCTTGTCTGGAAGCAGCTTTGCACAGACCTGTAAGATTAACTAATATAATAATAATGATATAATCAAAAGCTAGAGGGGTTTGGTTGATTGTTTCAGGTCAAAGTTTTGCTCGTTGTTCTTTTCTCGTCAGTCCATCGTCTGAAAACTCACAATTTCCCTCAATCTGAACTTTTCCCATCGATACACATCTTCTTGGCCAAAGTTAGACAAAAAAAAGCCAAAACAATATATTTTTCTTATCTACAAACAAAATGACAGCTGTGGCATCTATTCCCTCCCGGTCGCGAGAATGCAATGAGTTTCTGTTGTGTACATTCAGAAGCCCGCCTGGCATCCCAGAGTGCTGTAATGACTTTATAGACATCCATTATTTATGTCCATGTGGCGCAGGAGGTAGAGACACTGCAGCATCACAATCTGCTGAACGTCCTGAGACAGAGAGAGAGAGAGAGAGGAGCTGGCAGACGACGGAGAAGCTCTGCGTTCCAACTGCATCACATTAAGACCTGATTAGAGAATTAGAGCTGAGGTGATGAAGTGAAAGAGCACGAGGGAAAGAGAGATTTACAGGAGCATCACCTGACGGGAGAACTCCATCAACTGTGCATAGTTCTCTTAGCATAGTTACAAAGTGCTTAGCGGAGGGAAGAAATGGAAATTAAACGGACAGAAATAAAAACAGATGGGGGAAAAGAAGTGAAAATATATGTTACAATATCAAACATTTATAAAAGCTTTGGGATAAACTAAGTAAAGTGTTATTAGAGTTCGGGTATGACATAAAATTTTGCCCCAATATGGGATATTTTAACGACATTAGTTTAAAACAAGGTGTTATTGTTGTATTTGGTGAAGGAAGACAAAGCTACTGTTTTATTAAATAGTTAAATCTTTCAGTCTGATTGATGGGGTAGGAAAGAAGCAAAATTGAAATATGTTTAGATCGTTAGACGTTTCTCTTTCCCCAGACTTTGCATCTTTGGGCCTTAAACAATTTCTTAGTATTAGATAATTATTTTGTAAAACCACAGAAACACTGCGTAACAATGGGGGCCCCAACCGGACACTGCTTATGTGTGCTCCTAATCCCATAATGCTTACTGGGCTACTGGTTTCATTTAAGACGTTATATTGCAGTTTTTTATGTTTTTTTATATTATTTATATATATTAAATAGTTGCTTAACATGTCGAAATGAAGCTCAGCTGTAATCTGAGTCATTCATATTGTTCATATTGTGTAGTACTAAGTTTATAAGGAAATAATGTTAAAAAATGTACTTGGCTGAAAGAGTTTAAAGTAAACTCCTCTAAACCAAACAATGCAAAAAATAGCAATAGATGCAAAGTATTAGGGAGCACGCTCAAATATTTACACATTCAAATTACTATGCACACAGAAGAAGAAGAAGGAGGAAAAAAAAACAGGAGACCTTTTTAAAATTCCGAGGTAATCTGCGAGAGTGGAGAGTTCTGACTTCTCCTGCGTCCTGAGGAGGAATTAAAAGGGCAGCGGAGAGACGGAGGAGGGGGGGGGGAGGAGGAGGAGGGGGAGACCTGGGAGAGGAGATGAAGGAGAAGTGGCGAGCGGGGCGAGGCGTGCAGGTGGAGGGCGGAATAATTAGGGAGACAACTGCTCGCCGGCCAGGAGGGAGACATCTCTGCTAAGTGGGAGTGAGGACCTCGGTAATGTCAGGGAGGTCCTGGAGTCGCTCGGGTCAGACGGAGCTCCGGCGCTCTTACCTCCCTCTTGACTGCTCCCCCCCCCCATCCATCGCTCCCACCTGCTGTCACATCCTTCACCAGCCCTCCCTCCGCTGCCCCCCCCCCCCCCTCGCCCCTTCCCTTTCATCCCCTATCTTTCTTTCTACCCACCCTCATTGACCTAAGGATGAAGAGTATTTGTCAACAGCTCCTTAATTTCCCCTCGTCTCCATGATAAAGTGCATTGATTGGAAAAGTTTGTTGTTGTTTTTGTTGTTGTGCTCGGCTACTTTTATTTTTTTTATTGTTCCCGCTCCCGTGCCACTTTCTCTTTGCTGATGAAGCTCAGCTCGGTTCATTGCCTCTGCAGAGAGCAGACACAGAGCTGTCGGGGCCGCTCCCTCATCAGGTGACCAGGCTTTAACAGCATTTGGGAAAATACCTTAAAAATAACTGGTCACTGCGTAGACCTTTATTATCTCTAACGACCAGCAGGGGGCGACTCCACCGATTTCAAAAACAAGTCTTACTACATTCTGGATTGTTGTCTTACGTGTACGTGAGTTTTCTGTCGGGCTTCACGCTTCCAGAAACCAAGATGGCATCAGAATACCAAACCCGAGGTGTCAAATTAGCAGTTCACACGCTAAATTTGCCATTTTCTATCTACCTTGCGTCCTTCAGTTGAGACTCAGATCAGTCGTCTACAGAGAAGATTTGTGTTTGAGTCTTATTCAGCTGCAAAGGAGAAAATGAGAAGAGGAAGTTGTGTAATGACACATATTGCAGCAGTCGTACAGTGATCCTCTTTGTGGAGTCCTGCAGTGCCACTGTGATAAACGGGCTTTTATTGTGTTAAGCCCGCGGCCCTCTGACTGTCAAACACGGAGTTAAACGTTCCGTCTCCTCACTTTTCCATTTAATCTGGTTAATCCATTTGCAGCCAGTCGGAGTCAGAGTTTGATAGAATGCACTCAAACTGGAATCATCATCATCATCATCATCATCATCCTCATCATCCTCATCATCATCCTCATCATCCTCATCATCCTCATGCCGTTCTCCCGAGATTCAGAAACACAATATTCTGCCTGGACATAATTATATATATATAGAAGACGCTGGTTTATTTGTTCCCGTCCTAGATGTCTGCTTGCAGTGAATTCAGCAGAATCCCACAGGAGGCTGCGGATGAATGGGAAAATAGGACGACAATAACAGAGAGCTACATAAATAGATTGTAGAAGATCAATACTGACTCTCAGCTATGTGGGTGGTGTTTTTTATTTCTGGGATGTCTGTGTTCTTAAAGGGAAACGCCTGAGGAGGCCCCAGTGTAATAATAGTTGTTTGGCATAGTTTATGGAATGTTTTTAGCTGTTTTGGGATATTTATAGTTTACATATTTGTACTGTACATTGGCTTGATGATGATAAACATGTCATTGTCATTTACATGGGTACAATTACAGGAAATCATTTGGTTTTACTGTTGATTATTGAGCTTGTGATGTGAGATCCTCCTGTTTTCAGTCTTTATAGTATGAGGTTAAATAAGCACTTTCTGGCTAGAGGCTAAATTCACTGCACAAAAATGAGTTATATGAATCTTCCCCCCTTAGAGTAATTTCCCAAAATGTCAAACCATTCCCTGAATGACTTGCAATATCACTTCTTCCATATTGAGATTTCATCCACATCCATGTTCATACTCTAGACTCCGTCCATTGCAGACTGCAGCTCAGTGGTGGGGGATTTACGAGATATATTCAATATGAGGCCACAAAGGGACAAGTCTGTGAATTTGGTGGCATTTGTTCTGTGGACAAGTGAAGCCAGATGCAGCAGCAGCAGACACATCGCTGGGAGACAGTATCCCAGAGCTTCTCAAGCTGCTGGCGCTGTGCGACCGTCTCTCTCTGAGACATTCACCACAGACACTCCTCTGAAGTTTGCTCGTTCAGTTTCTCTTTCTTAAGTCTGTAAACCTGGAGATTTTGTATGGAAGTCATAGCCCAGCTCTGACGGGGAGTCTCCCTGGGTTCTGGCAGTGACCTGCATGGATGAATGCATGCCTGATAACTCCTGTGGCCTCTGGGCCACAAAGATAACAGCGGCGCCATGAGAGAGGCAGAAAAAATAATGCAAGTCGCTCACAAACTCAGTATGGACACTTTTATTCCAAAACAAAAACACACGCCCCTGAATATCAACATCTGTGAACAGGTTTTTGATGTTTTGCATGTGGGAGAAATCTCGGATCCCTGAATCATCATACTTATCAGAAGAAGAAATCATTTAATCATATGTGAAAGGACAAAATTAGGGAATGTGGCACAATCTCATAGATGGTGAATGACGGAGATTTAGTAAAAGAACTGCATGAAAATCATCGACGAATCAATTTGCAGCATTGCGTGTGTGTGTGTGTGTGTGTGTGTGTGTGTGTGTGTGTGTGTGTGTGTGTGTGTGTGTGTGTGTGTGTGTGTGTGTGTGTGTGTGTGTGTGTGTGTGTGTGTGTGTGTGTGTGTGTGTGTGTGTGTGTGTGTGCGTGTGTGTGTGTGTGACCATGTGTCTCCAATTCCTGCCAATATCCAGAAATAATATTATACTGCACCCATGTGATTGGGAGCCAGTCTGCAGAGTCCAGCCCATTCACATGCTTGTTATCAGATCAACCAGCACGGATGTTGATACCATGTTTGACCATTGACACACTTTTGCTGAAATTACTGTACATTTTGCACAAGTGTTCCTCTCTGCGTGTGTGTGTGTGTCTGTGTGTGTCTGTCTGTTTTCCTGAAGTGGGAGGAGAGGCTTGAGGGGAGTGTGTCGCCAGCGATCAAACGCTGCAGTTTAATTTCGGTGTCAAGGATTATGGAGATTTGAACAGATCCCATTCAAAGGCTCACACACTCTTTGTGGATGATGTGTTGCCCAATTTGACTTTGATATAAATCCTTCACAGAGAAACAAGGAGAGACACTTACAACACTTTTTCATTTGAACTATATTACAAGAGGAGGAGCTCCACGTCATCCCGCGTTGAGCCTGTCAGTACAGTGTGTAGTTGTGATTTACAGAGTGAGAAGTGTGTACTTGTGTTTACTCCCGCCTCAGGTAGGAAGATGTTGTTACTAACGTTCGGCCCGGCTCCCGTTGTCCTGCAGTAAATATGCTAATGCCGGCGGATGGAACACCTCGTTAGTTGATGAATAATCTTGACGGAGAAACTGTTTGCCGCCGGCGGTTGGAAGGTTCATGGCTAAAAAAAAAACGGGCATAAAAAAAAAAAAGGGGCTAAAATTCTGGATATACAGAGGACTCATTAAAAAGCTGGTAATTACAGGAGATAGAGAGCAATCAATGGGGTTCACCACACACACACACACGATAGTCTTTGATCCTCGAACAAGACCGAGTATTCTACTCAATTAGGCGGCTGTCGGACGCGGTTAGAGTCGGTAGGAGGACGAGGCATCGGCAAATCGCACTTCTGAAGAAACAGCCACGTTCTCAGGTCCGGACCATCTTGACCTCTGCTCCACCTGCATTGCTTTTATGTGTTTTTAATGGATCTTTCCAACGTGGCCACGGTCGTTGGATTGGAACAAGTGAATGAAGTCATTAGAAAAACACAACCTTGATTTGTCCACAAGCACCATGCCGCCGTTCTATCTTCAATTCATGGCCCGTTGGATCTCCATATGCTACATGTGCTATAGAATATTCATGTAAAATTCGACCTATACTCTATCACATATGCTGATTATTATAATGTAATCAGGATAATTCTAAAAAGCAGAAATCACCCTGACACGGCCCCTTGAGCAGTGCCTCCCTGACTCCCTCTTGTTAAATCCTTGATTATAATCACCGCGCTCGACGTGAAAGGGTTAAAATCCCGAGGCCGAAAGCTATTTTAAGAGGATTCTTGAATATTGATGAGTCGGATCGCCCGGTGGTCGGTTAGAGAATCAATCCCGGTGAAGAACGGGGAGAGAGCCGCCCGGGCCGTGGCCACGTTGTTGTGCTGCTCCACACTCAGACGTGAGGAGCCTCCACAAGGCGCCCTCCTCCTCCCGGCATCTGTATTCCCCGCCTGGCGCCCGGCAGATGCTGATGGACCCTCGGCGCTGGGGGGTTGGATTTACATAATGGTTGAATCCAAACAGGTGCATGTGAAATAAAACATGGCAGGTCAACAGCTTGCTGCAGACGTCACACTTAAAAGGACGAGCATCACGGAAATGAACCGCCGGCCTCTGCTCCCCCCAACATCAAATTACGGCATCAAACTTGTGTCCCACGTTGTTTTAGGCTTTAGACCACAGCAGGCGCCATCACATTGAGTACGTGTGCATGTGTTGCTGAAGTATTGTACACAAGCAGAATCCCAAGCCTGTGTGTCTCCCATGACACAACTAATTTGTGTGCCTCTAGACGGTGAAGTTGTGTGTGTGTGTGTGTGTGTGTGTGTGTGTGTGTGTGTGTGTGTCCTTTTCCATGCAGAGGAGCCAGGGTTTGTCCTAACGTGACATCTTTGTGTGTCTCAAAGAAAGTGGCTGTTTCATTAGACTCTCAGAAGGGGGTCCTGGTCCCATACAGCTGGGCCAGCTAGGCCTGTGCAGTGCAAACACCAGAATACAAATTGAGTTGTGTTTACACTTTCCTTCCCCTGTTTGAATCCCACTAATCCACTCTCCCCTGTTTATTAGCAGGGGAACTTAATGACTGCACCGCAAAGGGCAAGTGGACTCTGGCAATTTCTCTCCAAGAATTGAAATATTCAAAGTGTCAGGAATTAACAGAGTCTAATTAATTTAGTGGCTTCAAGCAAATATTAATTAGAGAAATGTGTCTCTTCTGTTGGGTTCCATTTGTTTCTGTTTCGAATGTTTTGGTTTTATCAGCGAAACACAAACAACTTCCAGGAAAATATGACCAAACATATGCTTCTTTTACCACAGAAGCAAATGTATATTATCCAGAACCTCCTCTGTTTGATCTACTTATGATCTATTAATACTGACTTATGTAAAGCCTTTAAATCTCATTTATCTGATTGCGTAAATCAGATTTGTCGCCCTCATGCATTTTCTAAAGACATGCACAATGTGTTGTGGACATTTTTTTCCAACAGAACAATTCCACATTGACCATTTAGCTGAGAGAACCCCCAGCTCCTATCTCTGCTTTTCATTCATCAGGACGACTTCTTATGTTTCCACTGTTCCGTGGATTTGCATGTGTTTACGTGAGGAGATTGAGCGGAATGAGATGCGTGCATTAGTATGCATGAGCCTCATTAAATATGCGCTCATCAACTCTACTTTTTATTTGGATTCCCTTTGCCGTGGTACAAATCACTGGTAATCAACTGTGGTGACATTTTCAAGCAATTATAAGCAAGCTGCCCCCGTTTCGAGAGGGGGGGGGGGGGGGGGAGCTGGAGACGGATCACTCAGTTTGGCCCCCCCCCCAGTGCCACATGACAACACAGAACCCCCCCGAGAGATGAGGAGATGCCGACTAGAAGAGTTCTCACTGCTAATATTATATGAAATTTAGTTTACTATGATGTCATATATATATAATTTTAGCAGGAAGATGAAAATGACTAATTTCTTTAGTTGGAGGAAAAACCCACGGCAGAAAATTCACTTGAAAAGTAGGTGCACTGGTCCATTATGAAAAAATACTGACTTTTTAAGAAATTAAAATTTGTTATTAACTGTACAACTTTAAGACTTCTGTTAACTGCTGTACATATTGCTTTGCATTCATCAAGCACAAACGGCAACTTGTACCAAGTATCACTGAAAGTTGAAAAGCTCAGACTGTGTCGTCCCACTCACTGAGCTGAAACCCAGCTGAGCGGTGGATATTACCCATGATCCCCTGCTTCCCGAACCAGAAAAGCTTCAGCCTGAACAGAACTCTGTCTAGAATTCATGATATTTAAAAAGTTTCCTCTCTGAGTATTGGAAACAAACTCTGTTTTTTTTCACGACTACTTCTAAGTCTTTTTAACTGATCCACATTCCCACATTACTCTTTTTTTGTTGTGATGATGATACACAATTATACACTCATTTGCTTTGCTTTATTCATGCGTGTGTTTTTTGTGCATTCCAGTATTTCTGTTTTCTTTCTCCCATTGAAATCCGCCTCCTCGGGGAGACGTGCTGAAACTGACTTCAATCGAGAGACAGACTTAAGCTCTCAGTGTGTGGTCCTGCCACTGTGCTCCTGTTCCCCTAATGAAAGAGCACCTCGGTGCTAAAGAGGAGCAGAAAACAAACAGCAGCCTCCCCAGATGCTTCTCAGCACATTAAAAGCGATTCTCCTTTGTGATGAGAGTACAATATAATTGGCTTCCAGGTTGTACGCATTATTTCCGCTGTGGTTTGGGAAGCATTTAGAGGAAAGCGTTACGCCGCTGTGTCTTTTCTACACGGATTATATATTATACTATCTCAGAGCACAGAGCGGTGTTATACACACACACGGGCTCAGGTTCGTTAGGTTTGTTGGCCATGAGCTGAGATTCCTGGCAGTTTAAACTCACCTCAATGCCAGTACTGTGGTTCGGAACAAATTCTCAATGTTACTGCTGAGACATTAAAAGTGAGCGGCTCAGAGAAATGCTCACAGAGAGAGAGGCTGCAGTCGTGGTTGTGTGTTTGGAAGTTTCGGTGAAGTTTTCCCAAGGTCCTGATATCTTGAGCTGCAGATGCAACCTTTACTCTTTTGCATTTGAACTATCAAACCAGCGGAGAGTGGAAGTGAAATAGGAAACGCCGCTGAAGATGTGACAAATATTTGTTCTCAATAGAGATTATCCGTGCAGCCTCTGTTATGTGATCACAAAGAGAAGTCAAGGTTTCCCTGAACTGGAGTTTTCTCCCGTCACAGTGAGACGCCTTCATGGACACACAAATGCAATTTGACTTCCTGAAATTGAAAATGAAATTTGGATTTTCTTCCAGGAAGTCGGAACCTGTTAGACAGAGTGTGTGCTAAGTGATTTAGCTCAGAGGTTAAATGAAAGTCAGATTTCCTTTTATGATATTATTGAGCCGCATGTCCGAGTAGAGGAGCGTAATATGTGACCGTAAATATTCATTGAAAAGAAATCACTGTTCAGTTAAAAGGACAAACGGCCTGAACTATAAAAGTTTATGATTTGATGATGATTTATTTTATCCCCTCTCTCCACTTTGGAGCCTGGTTGATCATTATGGATGAAGTGAACATCTTTACAGTGAATGGATCAAATCAATTTGCAGATTTTAATCTTTGTGAAGATTATGTCACAGTGAAAAAAGACACTTATGACTCCGACATAAAGAAATGGACGTTTTGTTCTTTGTAATAACTTGGAATTTGTTCCGTGAGAGAAATAAGTGAAAGAAAATAATATATATAAATACTTTGAAAACCACTGGCAGCTTGTGTGTCGCTTCTCGGACAATTCCAGTCGATATATTCCAGAGTTAACATGTTCCCAGCTGCAGGTGCTCTCTTCGTGTTTGTCAGGACTTTGGTTATTGCTGTGCTGGAGTGAAGGTTTCCCCCCGACCCACACACACAACAACAGTGAACCCACAACAACGTCTCTGCATGATGACAATCTTCTCCACTGTGTTAATGTCACCATGTTAGTGATCTCACAGCGAAGAGGAAGGAGTGTGCAAGAGCATCAAGCGTTTGAGCAAACATCGTTCCCTTTGTGCACGGACACATCTTCCTGTCCCTGGTAATGGGAACGCCGACCCACTGGGAATAAGTGTGCTGGTGCCTGTGTGTGTTTTTGTCTTGACCTGAGACCTGAGAGTTTCCCTGAAGCACTTTTAATGGTCTCGCTTAAATTACCTCTTCTGAAGATGAGTCTCTGCTCGCCAGGTTATAAAGAACTCAGCCATTAAATTGTTACAATGCTACACCAAATGGGAATGTACTGCTTTGAAATAGAAATTCTGGGATATGGGCAATAAGCTGTGATGTTTGTTTTATTCTATAATGAAGCTGCAAAAGTGAGTTTATAGAGATTAATGACCTCACCGGCCTGGTTAGGTGTATTTGGAACCTTTAGGCTCTGTGTGTGGGGGGGGGGGGGCTTCATTAATCAATACTTGGTTTGTTGTGGGAGCTGGGATTGGTTCTTTGTTTGACTCATCCTCACTTTAACTCGCAAGAAACTTTAACTCAGCAACTTCCCTGTGGAGAACAGGTCACAGGGTCTCCTCCAAACTCAATGTGTTGTTTACCAGTGCACGGAAGAAATAAACGAGAATCAGATTTTCATCTGTAACATTTGCCAGTAAAACCTCCTCCAACATCTGCTGACCTGATACTGGTTTGGTGAATCCACTGGTGCTCGCAGGCAGTGTTTTAACGTCAGGGTCAATTATTTCCAATATTCAAAACTTTATCTTGCAGTATCACTATTTCTCCATATCTCACCAGCGGGTCACAGTTTCCATTCGATCCATTGGAGTCAATACAAATCATAGTGAATGAGGAGAATGGAGACTTTAGACTTGCAGTGATCAAAGTAAACCTAAGTCTCTGAAACCTACGACTGGTTTAAAGATGTTTTTTAAAAGGCGTGTTTTTACCTGATAGAGTAAAAGATGAGAGAATGACTGTTCCTCTTCTTCTTCTCTGTAATATAACAGGAAGCTCACAGAACTGGCTGGATGAGTTTTACTCTAACGACAGAAACACCTTTCGTTTAAATGTCAGATCAAAGTCCAACGTCTCTCGTCCTCTTCGCTCCCCCTCTTCCTCTCTCCTGCTGAAATCTGCATATTCCTATTATTGGGTCGCCACTCAGTTCAGGCGGACCAATCAAATGACTCCTCTGAGTGATTAATTTCTCCTAATTGGTGGATGACGAGCAGCGTTTGGATCCGGCGCCCCCGTCGGGATGGCCCCCGCCACCTCTGCTCCCCAGTGAATGCCCCCCCCTTTTGATCTGCACTAATCTAATTAACACCTTAACAGGAACACCTGGGCTCTTCACACACGCACACACACAAACACACACACACAACTTCTCAAACACGCACGTGCAGGCTACCCAGATGGGCCTTTGATAGCTCTGATGGTGGCGGGCGCAGGACGATGATTGCACTTAACTCCAACACTCTGGCAGACGCACACAACATGACACTCGTGCACCCCTGCACACGAGCATGCACGGAATGTATGCTCCGCTTTCAGTGCGGGGGGGGGGGGGGGGGGGGGGGGGTTGTGAGGTAATGGGTCCCCAATATACATCTAACTGCTTCCTAAATGGCGCGATTACACTGCGCTCTGATGGTGCACCTGATTAGATTAGCCCCAGCTCGCTCTCTCTGCTCCGGCCTTAAACACAACCTTGACCCCAATTAGCCCCTCATTCGTCAGAGAGGGCTGAGGGGCGCCGGTGCTGCAGCAGCTTATCATCCTGCAACTAATTGGCCTGATGAGGCGGTATAAATATGGTCAACACTGCAATGCAAGGCCCCCCCCGCCCCCTTCAATCAATATGTGCTCTGTAAAAGTAGAGCAAAATAGAGAGGAGGTGGTGAGAAAGACACTAAGAGACCTTTTGACTGTGTTTTTATGAATCTGAGTCTCAAACAAAGATCAGCTCTGTTTGGTCAAGATTAAATATTTTATTATAGTCGGTTAAACTTGATTAAATCCTGTCTCTTGTTTGGATCAGTAGTTATATCTCAGTATAGATGGTTGTTTTCAATGTGTGTCGAGGCATCACAGGTGAACTGCTTCATGACCACCACTGCTCTCTCTCTGTGTTTTTCCTTGCTCTTAACGTACAAACACACAAGAGGATTATTAAGTTATAACAACTTTCAACCAACTCTTCTAAAAGAGACAAAAAGAATCATCCCGTTAGCTGCCGGTAGGGAGGCGTGAGTCCAGCTCGGCCCTTCGCTGTGCGTCTTCTTCCCTTTCTCTCTCTCCATTATAATATCTTTCAACAAAGGCGCAAGGAAGAAACTCAAAGTGACATTTATTTGATTTGATAATAAATTGTAATTCTGTATTTGCACTGGGAGGCGTATGGAAACGTCGAGCGCACATTTGGCTCCGGCCAGAAATATGTATAGAGACAAGTTGGCAGCTTATCTCAGGACAGTTACTGTACGTACGCTGCCGGGTCCTAATGGGATCCAATTGACTCTGCACTGAGACGGGTCCTGTGTTCAGGATTCATCCAGTTTCCCCAGCTCATTGTTTAAACACTGGATGAGAGGAGGCGGATATGTTCAGCAGGAAAACGTCCTATTCGTCAGATCCCAGAGTTCAAACCCCCGGCTCAGCACGCCACCGTCTTTTTAACGGCCTGGAAGTCGGCAGCACACACGTGTAGATATGAGATCGAGTAGAATTCACAGTGTTTTGTTGCTGTAACTGAATCAGCTCAGGTCAGAGTCACTGAGGAGCCTCTATGTGACTCTGCTCAACACACGCCTCCAAGAATTTGTGCTCTTAGAATAAAATAAACAAAAAAAAAAAAAAAGAAAAAGGCAAGACAGAATGAAGATGCATAATCTGACGAAAGAACAAATACATCTCAACTGTCGACGCAGAAGCTTCATTTAGAAGTGTGAGCCCTGAGGAGAGGAGGAGAGAGGAAGTCAGAGGAGAGCGACGTAGAAGAGAAAGAGAGAATATGAAGCACGGTGCCCACTTGACAGTCCTTTGAGCACCAGCCGTGGGGGGGGGGGGGGGGGGGGGGGGGGGGGGGTGCATGTTTGAATTGTTCTCTTCAGCTGAATCATGGTCGTCTGACACTTGTACTGATCAACACTTTGGCACGAGCGGTTTACTGGGCCCATTTCATTTCCTCTGTGTGATGACGCTGGGGCCAGTTGCAATAAAGATTAACCAGCTGGAGGAAAAACTAGGCTCCGATCAAATGTAATAACAATAACATACAATTTTATTTATGTCGGCAAACATTTGCTGGGATTTGTTGAATTGAATTAAATATGATTCTACCAACCGCTAGTTCTTCAAATCTTTATTTAAAAAGCACCTAAACTAGTTCAGTCGACAACAAAGCACATATGTAATATGTATGTATTTATATCAGGGGTATAAATTACAAGGACTTCTTATCATTGATGTCAAACTTTAGGTTTACATTTCAGTGTTATCCCAGCAGCTCTCATTCTGCTTGTTAGTAAAATGTTTCAGTGAAAGATTTGAATAATTCATTACAGAAACTCTTCAACTTTTGAATAGAGAACATTGGCTTCCAGCGTTCCCAGTAAGAATTGTCTTTTCACATCCCCGACCACAAACAAGTCTTATTACCTGAGGTGTTATTTTCAAAGTATGAGCACCAAGGAAAAGCACGTTGTGTTTTCACGCTTCCCGCCCACGTGTGCTCAAGGAGGTCATTTTGAAAAGTGGGCTCTCAATGCTCTGGAGGAGAAAGTGAGTCAAATTTTTTTGCGGAGACACTCCAGCGACTGTTTCTGATTTCTCCACAGAGCCCGGTAATGGATAACCACAGTGTTTTGAATTATGTGGCCGACGCTCCAAACACAGCAATGTTAAGTTTCAGAGTGCAGCTGGAGAGTGGAAGTCCTAAAGAACAGAGAAGTGCGGCAGAGAGACAGGTAGATCCACTTCCTCTGGAGGAGGACACGATAACAACAACAGGCTGAGACCGGCTGGCAGGTTCTGCTGCTGAAGACAAGTGGGAAGAGTTCTCTGGCCACAGTGATGGTTTTACCTGGGCTGGAAGTTTTACTTTAAATGAAGGAGTTGGCCGCGTGAGCAGAGCTGTGAATCAGACTGGTCAAGGTGAACTGGGAACAAGCTGCAGGACACGCAAAGTCAACTGGACAGAAATCTCCTTATCGTCGCAAGAGGAGAAACATGATCTGAGTCCCTGCTTGTTGTCAACTGATTTTAAACACATGATATATATATATATATAAACTTTATTACAGGCTCAAGGCCCACATGATAAAAAAACAATACATACAAACAATACCTTACATAAAAATATACAAGGGAAAAGGGCTAAAAAAGGCACTCATGCCAGTGTTCCCAGATCTTGGATGTGTACTTAACAGAGCTGCGGCCAGGGTCTGTCATCAGATCAAATATAAAATTTGTAGAGCGGTCCAGCCGACTCATAAACTTAAAAATAAGGTTCCTCAGCAAGGCCATGAAGGTGGTTAGACCCATTTAGCAGAACAGCTCACTTGCTCTAGTACTCCTGGGTTTCTTCAGGAGTATCCTCAAACAGTCATTATAGGCTACTTTCAACTTACGCAAGCTCTCCTTCTTGTAATTCATCCAGAGTGGAGCTGTATAGAGAGGGGTGCAGTAGGCTCTAAACAAATTAATCTTTTATTTTCAATTTTCAAATCAACACGTTCGCTTGGACATAGAGCAATCCCCTGATCCTGTTTTGCACATTTAGGACGTCTGAGCTCACGAGAATCATAAAATGTAAAGAAAGACGACATAAAGGTCACAAATCCTTCACCATTTAATCTGATTTTAATTAGTTATTTGATCATATAAAAACAGGATAACCTGTCATGATGATTGGGTGGTTGCTTCCCGAGACCTCTACTAGCTTCATCCTGAGAATAAACCTCAGTTTTCTCTCAAATAGCAGCAACAAAATACTGTGTAATCACTCTGATATAATTAGCAGCAGACGCCAACTCTTCCTGTTTGTGTCACTACGCTGATTACCGGACAAAGCCTCAGTCAGATTAAACTGAACTGAACATCAGGAGCTGCAGGAGACGAGGAGCAGGGAGATTTGTGGCTGTTAGTTTTTTACAGCGCTGCTCCACAAAACTATGAGAGGCATTAAAGATGATTAACTTGTGTCTTTACGCCTTGGCCTGGCTTCCTGGAAGAATATTAGAAATGGCACTTCTGTCAAAGTTTTACTGGTTTTGGATCCCGGCCCATTTACATATTTAATCTTCTGGACAGAATTTTGTTTTTAATGGAAAAGTTATTATTGTCTTGTACTTTTAAGTCACTGTTGAATGGGACACGGATGAAAAGTTGATTCAACTGAATATGTCGAGATGATTCTGAACGAATAATAAGTTTTAATTTTAATACAACAGTCTGATTGGGTTTAAATCCTGTCAATGTTCAATCAATAATATTGTTGAAGTTGATTTACAGTAGTTATACAAAACAAGCTTCTATCTTACCTGCTATTTCAAAACACTAGGCCGATCTTTATGAGTTAGTCCCTACAAGTTTACCTCAGTACAGAGGACCTGCTCATTATGGAAATTTAAAGTATTTAAATATAAAGGAACCATTCTAGGGTAAAGAAAACAACAATTTGTACAATTTAGATGAAAAACACCAGTGAAAACGTCACTATTCTATATTTAATTTCTGCCAATAGATCCCTTTCACCTAAATCTTAAACCCTGAACCTTTAAAACCCAAAAATTAACCTCCTACTGCATCATATCTTGTCATATGTGACATATTTATAGCAATTTCTTTATTTAGAAAAAAGAAAGAACTGTTATTTTTTTATATTTACGCTGTGAGAATCTCTGAGAGTCTTAGATTAAATCTGAGCTGTGTGTTCTAATAGGTTTTCTACTAAATATCACATTAATGTTTCTACTGTATATCTGTTCAGTGCTTTGTCCACTGCTCGATTAACTGGGGTCTCATTTGTATGCAGAGGGGTAAGTTGAAGCTGAAGTCAAGATAATAGGATGTGAATTCCACCTTATGAGACATCAGGTAAACCCTGGGCAGTAAACGATGCAGTCATAAGATCTGCATACTAAACACAGGCAGAGTTCCCCCCCCCCCCCCCCCCCCCCCCCGCCATGCACAGTTGTAGAGATTTATAATTTATCGACAGTATTATTTTATATTGATCTCAAAGCTAAATGCTGCATGATGGTGAAGACTTGTTCTGTGTGGAGCCTCCGGTTGTTTGCAAACCTGATGTTTGAAATGCAAATCCTGGAAAAAAAAATCCATCTCTAAACAGATTACAAGAGAAAAGATGATAAAAATCTTGCAACGCCCACATGGAAATGTTAAAACCCTCTAAGAACATGGATGTGTTGATGCGCATAACTAAACCACTTCTCCTCAGCAGAGGAAGTTGATTTTTTTATAATGTGAGGACAGGAAGCTTTGGGCAGTTCACCGTTGACAGGCTGGTACATCTCAGTCCACCGGGTCGGCACATCATTAGAAGAGCAAAATAAAAAATGGCACCTTCGCCTAATTGAATAAAAGCATGAATGGGTTAATTACAATAAGCTCTAATGATGTCGAAGAAGCCATGTTTTTCTCTTTTTGGTTTTCCCCTCACTTTCTTTAACATTGCAAGTTGTTCCACATTTCCATATTTCTGTGTTTGTGCAATTTGCGTCAGATGTAAAATCTAAATCTGGATAGTGAAATTAAACACGGTTTCAAAGGGGAACTGTTCCCTTCAGCATTGTCCAATAATCCTTTGATTGGAATTGTACACACAGAAAGAGGAGGTTAAAAAAAAGTTGTCATCCTCTCACCACCACCACCACCTCCGTATCTCTGCCGCTCTGTCCTCCGGGTGAATGCTAACCGAGCTTGAGAGGCTGATGAAAGAAGCAGATCACTTGCGCAGGTTGCGGTGGCCCAGATAAGAGCCTCACGTGTGTGTCTGCCGTCCGACTGTAATTAACTATTATCAAAGTGATTAATCAAGTGTCTACAGAGGTGGAGGAGCAGGAGGGAGCGAGCGACCTGTGAGGTGGAGTAGAACTAAAATGTTTCTGCAAGACTGTGGAATCTAATTATTGGGTAGGAAATCACTGCATTCATTCGTATGCATTAATACATTAAATGTAACACACACACACTAATACTCTGAGTACCTTGAGTTACTGGGGTGAAGCTCATCTCAGCCAACACACACACACACACACACACACACACACACATGCCTGCTGTGCACCACAGCATCGAGCCGCTCTCAGGGAACTGAGAACACACTCTTGAACCCAGATCACCACCTTGTAATTTGGTTTAACTCCAGCTGATCTGAGATCTGCATCTCGCTGGGTTGCTCTTAACGCAGCCGGCTGCAGGCAGCACGCCGTCGATTAACGTGTATTCCACTCTCTTCCGATACTCAAAGATGTGAGCAGTTGAAAAGTGACAGGTATATTTACAACCAAGGATTTTAAAAAGGAGTTTATTTGATGTATTATTCATTCCATGTGTGATATCAGGCAAGGTGTTTATTTAAGCTATGCTAGCAAACTGGTGTAATGAGAGTCTGTCAGTCAAAACGGTGCTAATTAGAATTTGGTTTGCATATTAAAAATAACGTGTTATAGCTTTGCTAAGCCACAGCGCCCTCTGCAGTCACACGTGGTGATTACTTCTGTTGGATTCTGCTTCCTGAAGAAGAAGAGCCGCCGCTGTAACGAATCCAACGAAACTTTGTTCAGAATTCTCAATTTTCAAAGTTTCTCGGTTAAATGATAAGTCTTTCTAACTGATCTACGGTTCAGCCTCTTGAACTTACTCGAGCTGATTCTGATAATTGAATCAAAGTGTCTCCATTCTCCTTTTCCAAGTCAGTGAGCAATCACACTCATTTTGAAGCTGCTCTCAAGTCTTTGAACATAGGAAACACTGAACCTGTTGAACACCTGAATACTGACAGTAGCATTTATCTCAAAGCATCTTCACAGACTCATTAGCATGGCTCCAGAGTCTGACTTGTTTGTGACTGTCTCTGTTCTTGCTTAAGCGATGCTGACAGAGTCCTTAAGCTTCATAAATATTAGTGGAGCAGTTCCCACACATCACAGGGAGGCAGATGGAGATGGGCTTTCACAATGGACTGTGCATAAAGATGGACGACACCTCCTCAACTTGAAGATAAAACCAGAGCTGCACCGGAAGAATAAACCTTTGGACAATTTGAATCCGTGTGATACAACCTCCGTAAAATGACAGACAACATCTTTGGTCAATGTTGTGTCTGTTAACATGGAGGAGACACAGGTTTCTGACCTATACTCCAATCATCAATCTGTCATGACGTCCAACTTTGGCTTTGACAAAGATTTGTAGAAACAATCTAAAGACAGTAATGTCAAAGTGAACCTTGTATCCCAGAAACCCACTCATATATATAAGTATATTTGTATATTTAAACATGTAGATCCTAAACAAAAGTTGACCAGGAAGGAAAATCTGAAACCTGATTAAAGAGGGATCCATTTCTCGAGGCTAGTTGTCACATAATGAGTCTGTTTAACGCTGAGGAGAAAGAACACGTCTGAATTTTAGTTAAAAATCGTCTTTCCACCAGCAAAAGGGACGTGAGGTAGAAAGGTGAGAGGCATTATGCCGCTCTCATAGAAATACTGTCACTTGTGAGGTTTTCATATGACTCGGGTTTGATTTCTTTTTAAAAATAAGTCTTTTTATGTCTGTCATTTCTCGAGGCTTTTCAAAGAGGCCTGTACAATAGCCAGTGGGTTTGGTGCAGAGAGCGAGTACTAGTGAAGGGCCAGAGGAGAACAAAGGACCCTCCACCAATTTGATTATAATATCACACCTATTCAGAGAGTTAATGCGGTGTCTCAGATGTCATGCCGCTCTTCTCTCTCCCTCCCTCCGTGCTCTCCCTTTCCTCACTTATCCCCTCGCCATTCCTCCGTCTCTCGCTCTCATCCTCGTCTTTCTCTCTCCCGCTTTGTGCCGGGGATCAGCTCCTCACTCGAGGGGCTTTGATGAAATCCTTTCAAGGCGGAAAGTGACGGTCTTGAAATGTCATTCTCAGATCAGATGTCTCTGAAACAAGGGCCGTCATCTCATTCGCCACGCTCAACTTCATTAGCTCTTTGTTCGGGTTTTCACGTCGGCTTTCACAAACACAATCGCTCGGCGGAATCACTTGTGGCTTTCTTGGATTTTCTCCCACTTACGTTCTGACAATGAGAAATTATCCCGTTCATTGGGAAGAAAGCAGAATTATTCCTTATCTGGACACAGTGATTTCTGTCAGTCTGTCACTCATCAGCTGCTCAGAGAGCGAGTTTGATCCAGTCGGAAATATCTCAACTATTGAATGGGATTGTACAGTCATGGTCGCCAGAGGATGAATCCTACACATTTATGTTTCCCTCTTGTTTTCCGTATCTAATTGGATTGTCATAAAATTCTTTCCTTATAGAGTTTGACTATTCCTTATCTTTTAATTTAGACACTTTTTATGAATTTTCATGCCCCTTAGTTTTATTCCTTTTGCATAGTGCCAGTCATAGATTGCATATAAGAGTCTCAATCGCCCCCTGGTGGCTGGCTGCAATAAAAAAAAAGGGTCATGAACCACTCCTCCTCCATGTTAGTGGGTGGGATATGAACTAAACTTAAGAGTCAAAGTACACATTAAATACATTATATATAATACTTGAAAGATGTTAATAAACTCCAACCACAATTTAAAATCTGTTTTGTTAAATAAGGATCAAAGTGACTTTCTGTAGATTTCTGGCAGAGTTCCTCGTGGGTGTTTTTCTTATTTTCTTATTTTCACTTCTGAACATGCTGCTGTTTATTCGTCTACTGAATCCTGCAGGAGAGGTGCATCTCCTTCCAATGCACTCTCACGGCTTCACTGCTTACAAAGTTTTAATCAAGCGTTTCCCAGGCAAATTAACGCGGAGCTGAGAAATGAAGAGGCTGCGTGAGAGGAGTGACTCAATCAACACTGTGCCAGTCGAAAGTTTCTGACGCCCGGGGGGGGGGGGGGGCAAAGTCCCTGTAGCTGCAACTCGAGCCCACGGTGAACGAGAACATCTTTTCTTGGCCGGGGAGTTTATAATTGAGCTGAGACTCAGGAAATACTCATTAAGACGTTGTCAGTCACCGGAGGAGGCCACGCTTCTCCGGTGACTGCAGGTATTCCCGAGCCCTGCTCTTCTCCAGCTGAAGGGCAAGAGTGTCTCTGTGTGTGTGTGTGTGTGTGTGTGTGTGCTTGTGTGTTTAAGAGTCTGCATGTGCGTGCATTCATGTGTGATCGTGTGCACGGGGTTTAATAAACTCACAGGTCCGTGCAGCAACCATCTGCCTGCGCGGTGCTTGATGGAGCAGGAGCTGGTTGTGAGGGACACCCCCCCCCCCCCCCCCCCCTCCGCCACCCACTACGTGTGACAAACAATTGATAGAAACACCTGTTTATTGTCCCGCTCTTTCCACAACCTCCCCCTGAAGCAGCTGCTCAGATGACGGGAGTTTACAGCAGGAAGTGGAAGGAGCCTGTAGCCTGATTACGTCCACCTGAGAGAGAGTCACCTGTAAATAAACAACAGAATTTACATCTTTTAAGGGATTTTTAAATACTTGTAGCTTTGCAGGCTGAATTTAAAGTGAACACACTCACCTTTCTTACATTTTACATTCATCTTGTTTAATTTGTTTGATACACACAAGATGTGGACCCTGAGCACATCACGTTGCTCCTGCCTGACCTCCGTGTCATTCCGGTGAATAGACTCTCACTGAGTTCCAGTTTGACGTGATAATTAAACCAATCCTCAAGGTGTCTGATCATTGATCGCTTGATCTCCCTTCGTCTGCCTCTGATGAAATTGATTGGAGCACTATCTATGATGAGAACAGGCAAATGAAGAACACACACAAACACACACGCACACACACACACACACAGAGACACACACACAACTGCCAGAGGATTTGTGGACATCATGAGGTGATTCTGGGTCATCAGTCTCTGTCAGTAAACAGTATCATCAACAATAAAGCAGAAGAGAAACGATGTTGGACAGAGGGAGTGTAGCAAAGCCAGAGACTGTTTATAGAGAATGACAACGTGTCTCTACTTCATCCCGTTGTATAGAAATTAAGCTAAAACATCCCAAACACGGGCGCCGCCATCTTGCTTCTTTTGACGTCATTGTGGAGCCGCTGTGTCAAAGTCTAGTCGATACCGAGTCACCCCCGTTGAGACTGACCTGCGATTGGTCGAGCTTGTGGATCGGCAGGACCTCAACGCTGTGGCCGACTCAAGCTCCAAATTATGTCATCAATGCAAGATGGCGGCGTTTTTATCCGGGACATTTTGGCTTCATATCTGGATAGTTGGGAGAAGTGAGATGCATCATCCATCTTTACACACAGTCTATGAGAGCTACTTAAAATGATAGAAACCTTATTTTGGAAAATAATATTTAATGTATGAACCCTGTATAGAAAAATGGATATATAAACATTATTGTCTGTCTGAAAGTGACAGAAATCCTCCTTTTGACAGGGCTCAACAATACACACATTAATCACATACGATAACACATACACACACACACCCATATTAACCAAACTCGAGTAGACACATAGGTAGGGACCAGAAAGGATAATCTTTTAGCCTGACCATGTCCCATCTAACAACATGGAGGAGGCAGAGTTTACACTGCCCCCTACAGGTGATCCAGATATCCATCTCTATATGAGTAAAAGAAAAAAAGGACAAATGTTCTAAACCAATATAAATGAGGCTCTTGTCGTTGCCAAATGTGAGTTTATATACGCACGATAATGTGAATATTACCTCACGATAACTGTTTTACTAGCGATCGTATCTCCTAAGTGAAAAACCTTATAATGCTGTAAAATGATATGTGCTTGATAAGAGGCTTTTACTAGGAGCCGTAACTGCCCCGTGAAACCAGAAATGACCTCCTATCGGCGTTTTAGTCATGAGTGTTCAACAAGGAGCCGGATGGAGAAGCCTGTCCTCCCTTTAGGGCCTCAAAATCATTGGATAATTGATTTTTATCCCGTTACTTTTTTTATTCAAAATGCAGAGAGCAGTTTTCTCTTTTTTCCTCTGTGTGTATGTTCCACCGGGTTAATGTGCATGTGTCTCGCTCCTCTGTGCTTTGAGAACGAGGTCGATAAGACGCGTGTGCATCTACTCAGAGGTGAATCTAAGATGCAGGAGAGAGCTCCGGCTGCGTTCTCCCCGAGACAGATGGATGAAGTTTATTAAGCATGTGACAGTTAACAGCCCCAGCAGGGGGAAAAACACTGCGGCGGATAAATAAACGTTAGCTTTACCAGCCCCCACCCCCCCTGTTATTTATATACCAGAGTCAACACGACTATTAGGCATGAATTATGGCAACAAATGATTATTGCTGCTATGATCATTATGAATGCCCCCCCCCCCCCCCCCCTCTCTCTCTCTCTTTCCCGCTGCATGTAGAAGCCATATTTCTCCCCACTGTAAAGATTACAGACGCCGGCTGCCCAGTAAATGGATCACAGGCCTAATTGTGAGGTCTGCACTCCAGCTCCGGTGGAATCAGGAGCAGATCCGTCTCCTCGGCTCGCTCACCCACGTGGAATCATTAGATTCAATTTGTGTCGAGCGCGAGAAGCGACGCGGGTTCATTCCAGGATTTCTTTATTAAATTTCAAGTTATTCTTTCATCTCCAGTATTGAATCAATGAGGAGAAAAATGTTGAAGTGTGAAGATTTTGAAAGCAGCGTTAAGTCGACATTTTTTTTTTTCCAAAAACCCGGCTGTGATTTTTTTTTACCGATTATGTTGAGCCTGGTAAACCTTGATCTTCAATGCCCCAAAGCATTGTGGGTGATGTGTGTTAAATCCAAACGCTGAGCTTTTCGGGGGATTCTTTAAAATGGATGAGCCCGAACCTTTGCGTAGCGCTGCATGTTTATACTTTGATCACATACTGCATCGCTTTAGGGACTCGTCCCCCCCCCCCCGTCTTCACTCCTCGGTCTGCTCTTCCTCGTGTGAATTTCAATATGTGGATTCTTGACCTTTTCCCTGGAGACCTGCTGAGCGCTCGCAGGAGCTTTTAACACCGTGAGCGTCAGGGTGCAAATTTACATTGTGATGATTCTTTTTCAGCCAAATGGGTTCGAGGCCCGGAGCTGGAGAGTTATTAGAGCTTATTCAGCTTTGTTAAAGGGTCTCACAATAACGTTGCACATGGCGAGAAGTGTTAGATTTTGCTTTGAGTGGATTAATTCAATCACTCACTCCAATAATCGTTCATCTAATAATGATATTTTCCATTTGTGTGTGTGTGCCTGTGTGAGGAGCTACTGTGACCTTGGTTTTTTGTACTTCTCTGCCTTTGTGTTAATTTTGTGTCTTCTCCATTAATCTCCTAGTTGCTCCCTCTCTCTCTCTCTGGGCATTTAAACACAAACATCATGATTTTATTCTTCGTTTACACCTTCATGTTTGTTTCCTCCAGACGCTGCCGACCACGACCTACGAGTTGGAGATCGTGGCCAAGGACATGGCAGGAAGTGAGGTGGGCCTAACGGGAACAGCCACGGCTACAATCACCATCACGGACAAGAACGACCACGCCCCTGAATTCACACACCCGCTGGTGAGGAACAGAACTTTTTCGCTTCTCCCATTTCTTTAACATTGTGTATTTGCCTCTTTTTTTCCTCGCCATGTTATTCATACAAAAACTTCTGCAGACTTTAGGTGGAAACATTGTGTTTTGTTTACTCCTCCGGGGAGGTCAGAGGTCAGGGTCGTGCATTTGTCTGACGACTGAGGAAATCAACCGAGGAGATATTTCTGCTTCTAAAAGAAGGTCTCCGGGTTTATTACATTCTCCGTCTAATTACAGGAATCACTGAAGCATGTGCCGAGTGCTGCCAACCTTTTAGTATCAGTCCTACTTTTTAAATGACATTATGACGAGCAAAATGTTGGATTAAGAACAGTTTATGTTCCAAGACAGTTAGAAATTAAATAACATACACACATGAAAACATCCAACACAATTAGATGTGACAATAATGATAAAAAAAAAAACATCGTGCCAAACTCGGCATTCTTCTGCTCTGGGTCTTTTTGAATTTCTTCGACTCTCTCACTCTTTCCCTCTTTATTAAACTGTGTCTCAACACTTCTGAAGTTGTTGCACATTCTGTAAACAGGATGTGTTTGCTTAAGTGTGACACACCTCAGGAAGAAAAGGAAGTTTTAATTATTAACGTGTAGCACAGATTGAACGGTGTAAATATGAGACAGGTGGAGTTGGTGTGAAATGTACTTTACTTTGTGAATTTATTGGGACGTCAGGTAAACATGGAAGTTTTAAGGCCCAATTATCAGCAAACAAAACCGAGAGCAAATTAAAGGAGGAGCAGACAATTGGAAAAACTGTTTTTCACACTAACTTAACAAACTAGAAAACTGTCAGATGTCCTGGAAGATAGAATCAAATTAAGTCATTGGAGTGCACTCATCCAACAAGGCCCAACTTTCCACTTAAACTCAATGACGCTGAACCAAATGGCACACGCACCCTATTTAAACCAGATTTTTGGTTACATTTTCCTTCAAATTAAATTTCCTGGATTCATCTTAAAATGTGTAGGGTTCCTTCTTGACCCATTTCCCTTCCTGGACCAAGTTTCATGGAAATCCTTGCAATCATACAAACACACAAATGTACAGGGGTGGAGAGGGCGTCCAATATATGCCTGAAGACCCCCTGCAGCTGCCTCAGGTTCAGTTCCGACCTGGCACTTTGCTGCTTCCCCTCTTCCCCACAAGGTATTACAGGTCCGTCTCTAAGATGAACCTGTTTTAAATAAAGGCTCTTTCCAGTTATTATATCTTATCATTACACTCATGCAGGATTTCAGCTAATCCTACCGAGTACAAACCAAGTAAATAGTATTAATAATGTAATACTCTGTGTACTGCAACAGTGGCTCACGCATCATAGAAACACAACCTCCCCTTAAAGACATCCACATCATGCCCCCCCCCCCCCCCCCCGCTGCATTTCATGTACACGTGTGTTCACCGACTCAAGGACGCAACTACCTCAGTTTGAACTTTAGCTTTCTGACACATCAAGCTTCTCTGTCCTTGTTGGCTAAAGTTAAACGCTCACGACAAAAACAAATCCAGCAGGGATCACACACGTGTGCGATGAACACATGTGACACGTAAGGAGGCATCAATCAACATTAAGGTGACAATGAATCAAATCATTGCAAGCCGGCGATGAGGGTGGAGGAGCTCGATAAGGGAATGTGTGTGAGCAGGAGTGGGCGTGGACACGTGAGGGTTTGTTCAGTCAGCGGTGCCTCAGGTTATTAGTGAACAGCTAAACGACTGAAGTGGCGCCTGCCAATCAAGCCGTAAAATAAAATGGACGTGTACAAAAAAGAAATCGACCTAACGGCACCTGCATTACTGCCTGTTTGTGCCACCTCATGAAGAATTTTTCCTAAAGCTGCTTCTAAAGCACTTTGCCGTTCTCTCTTCATCCCTCGTTCTCTGGAGGTGTGGAAACAGGAAGCGAAGAATAAGACGACGCTCCTCACGCCTTAAGGTGCGGCTGTAACATTGAGTTGTGTTGGTTTTTAATGGAAACGCCCACAGCTGTTGTCAGATCTAGAGACACATCACGCTCTGCCCCGACCGAAGCTCCCCTGCAGCCCTCCCATGATGCATTGGGGTGTCAGGGGAGCTTGTAAGTAGCGCAGCACGGATGTGAAATGTTCCAGCTCAGAGGGCCCGGCATCGGGGCCGCGCCGAGTGCACCATGTCCGTGTCCCAGTTAATGTTCTCATTTCTCACTGGGAGGAGATCCGTTAAACGGCATGAAGAAATGGAGCTTTTAAAAAACAAGTGTTTGAGGGCGCTAAGCTCTCGGTGTAAATCCTCCACCCCTCCGCTCTCCCCTGACCGCTCCCAACCCGCCCCATGAATCATCCACGACCTCTCCAACGACCGCCATCCCATGGAGAGTGTGTGTCTGAGCCGAGTGTGTGTCAGCAGCAGCAGCAGCAGCAGCAGATCTCAAGCTTTCAACCTATGAATTATTCCATTAAATATTCCCGTCCTTTCGCGGAACTTTCCTCAAATCGTGTCCTTCAGAAGAGTCGGGAGTTGTCTTTCTCTGAAGACACCACTTCCTCGCGGGTCCAGATGCAAACTTTAAAAAAGCTCAGTGAGCAGATCGAGCAGCAGAGGATGGAGAGAAGGAGCAAAGGATGAGTAGAAAAGTTCTACACTGAAGGGGGGGCCACAGAGAAGAGAAAAGAAAAAACATGGAGGTTCAGGAGATGTGTTCCTTCCTGTTTTTATTCTTTAAACCCACTGTAGCTTTATGAGCTGACATTTAGTTTGATTCAGCAAACATAATAACCATGTAGGGTTCATGCTTTGTTCCCTCAGACCTACTGCTGCTCCACACACAGAGAGAGAGAGAGAGAGAGAGAGAGAGAGAGAGAGAGAGAGAGAGATATTCATAACCTGTGTTTGCATCAGACCACCGACAGTTTCCCTCTCATTCACCTTCTACCTGTAAAGGGTCTGAAGTTATGTTATGTATTAAAGAATCAGTTAAAGGACATAATGGTCAGATCCTTAACATTCCTTTGTGTAGATATTCTGTCATTATGTGTTACCACTATTATGATGGACTGGCAAACAGAGAGGGACAATCTAAGGTTGCAGTTCTTGCACTCATTTATCGTTCATTTTGAGATTATTGTTATTGTTGCACCAAGGAGATTACTATGATTATTGATATATGTTATTATTCCTTTTTTCAGTGTTTCTTTCCTCTGGTGTAAAAAATCTGCTGAAACTTCTCCTCAGAAAACACTGTTCCTGATGCTTCTGACAAACCTCGGCTGTGTACAAAATCAATTACTAATCTCTTCATAGTGAGTTTGTCCAAATTTCAAGTGTTTATTCCCTATTTAGTGGAAACCATTGTTTCCCATAATGCATCAGCTCATTGTCCTGCGATAATGAAGCCGTGTTGCGTTTTTTTGTATTATTCTGATGTGCTCACTATAAAGTGCTCTAAATAGAAGACCTTATATAGTAAAGTAGGGGCTAGTGAAAGGAGATTTCCGATACTTCCTGGGTATCGTGATGTCATGTGACTAGTGGCTACTCTGGCACGCCCCCTCAACAAAACCCAATAAAGCAAGAGCTGATGCCGACATTATTACATGCGACCATTCACAACACGGTGTTCAAGCTGGCCAATCAGAGGTGGGCTTTATCAAGAGGGGCGGACCTTAAAGAGACTGGAGCCAAAACAGGTGTGTTTCAGTCAGAGGCTGAAAAGAGGATCTGCAGCAATGGACAGTCTGAGAAACCTAATGGGTTTTTTCAGACCATTAGAGAATGTGAATCTTTTCATATTAAATTATGAACCTGAATAGGAACCAGTTTCTCCTTAACTTGAATTTAAAATTGTTGCTTGTTACTTTTGTCGCTCCTATTATGAACGACTACAAACTTTAAATGCAGACGTCCCCCGACTCGACTGTGTCCCCTTATGTGAGAGAGAGTCACACAGTAATGGAAATATCAACATTATTTTACCCTCCTCAAGGTCGAGGAAAGAGTTGACGTGTCTTCGTGCTGACGCGGGGACACAAAACCAAAAAAAGAAAAAAACATTTCTATCTCCTGCAGCACCTGGTAAATGTTTTCATTGACTTTGTGCTTGATGTGAAGGTCTGCAGGGGCTCCCGGTGAACACGGCCTATCAAAACACATCAGTTGTGTTTTATTGTTCCACCACTTACTTCATCACAGTGATAATGGCTGCGGTGATGGATACAAACTGACAGTCGCCGCGTCCCACACGGTGTCGCCGGCTCAGCAGCCGGGAGATAACACAGCTACGGGAGAATTAATGAGAGAAATAAACCGGACACTTATTTTTTAATTATTATCTCACGATTGAGTAATTGAAAAGAAGTAGCTCGTAACTGCAGCTGATCCCAGCAGAGCCATGATGGTTGACTTATGGTGACGTCCACGAGAAGAACTGAGAGGACACAGATGTTTACTCCTCTGACAAATACAGATATTTATC
Source organism: Pleuronectes platessa (assembly GCF_947347685.1). NCBI lineage: Eukaryota > Metazoa > Chordata > Actinopteri > Pleuronectiformes > Pleuronectidae > Pleuronectes > Pleuronectes platessa. Next base: position 5,567,308 of record NC_070632.1, read on the forward strand.
CCGATGATTTAAATCACAGAAAGGGTTGTAGTATGTCTGTGTGTTTACTCTCAGTCTGTTTTGCTGTGTTATCTGATATTGCGCCGTCTCCCATTTCCCAGGGGACGATTCGAGGGTATAACACCTTTTGCCCTTCACGTCTCTCCTCCTCTCTGTTATTTCATTCTTCTTCGTCCAGCTCCATCCTCATCCACGGCCGTCCTTCTCCTCCTCCTCACTCGTCTCCTCCGTGGTAATTCCACGCCATGTCTGACTGGGTCGATTCCCCCCGCTCCTCATAACAAGACCATGATGGACCTTATCATTCCTGTCACTCAAACTCCCTAACAGCCAGTCCCTGTTTCTGTTTTTTTTCTCCCACACTCAATTTCACGTTCTTTCTCTGCGCCTGTCTGTCTTTCTGTCCTCTCCTCCCTCTCCCTCTCCCTCTCTCTCTCTATCCATTTCTTTACCTCTCCTCTCTATGACGAGCAGGAGAATACGTTTGCCTGAAATCCATCTGTCCCGCTGATAAAGACGTTCGGGGTGATGAGTGTAGCACCAGGCGCGGGGCAGCAGGGCCCTGTCAGTGCTGGTCTGTCTTCGGGGGGGGGGGGGGCTAACGGGTGTCACGGATTAGCCCAGGTCTTGCTTGATTGCTTCACTAGCTCGCTCAGAGATACACACAGCGTTTTACCCTGGGTGATGCGGTGGCCAAGAAATCTCATGTCACAAAGACGAAGGGATGGAAAAGGATTTGTGAGCCGTCTGTCAGGTTAGCAGGACACTGAGAGGCAGGATTGTACACGTGTGTGTGTGTGTGTGTGTGTGTGTGTGTGTGTGTGTGTGTGTGTGTGTGTGTGTGTGTGTGTGTGTGTGTGTGTGTGTGTGTGTGTGTGTGTGTGTGTGTGTGTGTGTGTGTGTGTGTGTGTGTGTGTGTGTGTGTGTGTGTGTGTGTGTGTGAGAGAGAGAGAGTACAGAGAACAGACACAATAACAAATCCAGTATGAGTAAAAATATGCTGACAGACTGTCTGGGAGATTTATTGTTATTCTTCAGATTTATGGATAAAAACTCATATTAAATCGTATAAGAAATGAATAAAATTATCGTAAAAAATCATTAATTTCTTCTTCCGTGATTCTACATTTGCTCATTAATGTCATCAAGCATAATTTTGTTACGCTTTATGGTCATTTCTATCACTTCATGTCCTGGAGTGTCCTGGGTATTGACACCACAGCCCCTCTGATAAAGCCTGAAGAAGAAATAAAAGTAATCGTGTAAGATCACATTAACAAATCAAATCCTATTGTCGCCTGCCTGTCGTCACACACACTCAAGCTGGGCTCTTCTGAAAAGAGAGAGAGCTGTGTATAGACTTATATTTTCTCTTAGAAGCTACCTAAGAAGCTAATTCCATCGTGGATCAGTAGTTTGGCAGAGAGATGCGTAAAGTAGAGAGAGGCCTATATAAAATTATGAAAAGTACTGGATGGTGAACTCACACCATTTAATGTCTTACTGGTTTCATTGCTCTGATCCTTTGTTGATGAAACATTTTGTTCTTCAACTGTTGTTGAGGTGCCCTGGAGATCGATTGGGTAATGAACTGAGATGTTCAAGAGCCATTAGCAAATGGGAAAGTTGTCTGTGGATACACTGAGAGATACTAAAATATTATTACAGATACCAACATGGTGGAAATGTACGTTTTATTTTGAATAACCAGAGCCTGTTTTAGAAGGCTGTTGGATCAGCAATTCAACTGTGTGTTCTTAAAATGATTTACACACATAGATTTGGCCTTTTTTAACAATATCTGATTTGTTCAGTCCAGGACAGAAATAAAGTAACAATAAAAAGAACAAAACTTTACTGTTCCACCAGAAGGAAAGAGTATATATAACAGAAAGGGGTCAACTTAACATTTTTGGTGAAGTGTATTTTCATAGTTTATTTTTCCATTCATTTTGGAGGTGCAAACTCATATGAAAGTTCCATATCATAAGTTGATATCACATATTTCATCTATTCAGTTCTCATGAACCTTATGTGCATTGCTTTTGATTCATATATTGACTTGGAATAAATCTAAATAATCATAAATAAGCACATCAAACACGATATGATATAATGATAAATGAGATTCTTTCTTGTTATATATTATATATTTCCTCTTTTGGTTACATTACTCTTCTTGATTTGATGTAGTTGAAATATATGAAGTTTCCTGTGGAGGACATTTTCACGAATACAGTCAAAATGAAACATTGGAGTGGTTCAGTGCACATTTGATAACGTTAGATAAAGTTTTGATTGTAATAGTTGAAAAGTTATAACTCCTAACCCCTAACTGTGGCACAAAGACGGTCACAAAACTCCTGTAGGAAGCAGCTGCCTCCAGTCTGACCAGTGGAGAGAAAACATCCAATGACAACCAGTGTAATCCATCTCCTGTAACACCTGCATGAGTCAGGGTGCCTCTGAAGCCAGTGATTATTTAACACACTGTGCCTGTATCCCTTGAAGATTTTTTTTTTTCATAACTCTGCTGCATTGACAAACACGAGGAGCTGCCATGTTCCACAAAGGTAGAAAAGCGGCTTTTTACCGAATGTCAGATTCATCAAAACTCTATTTCAGGAAACCGCCTGAGCAGAAGCTGTTCAAATTCAATAAAGAGACACAGGTAAGCTCATTAACTCTCCAGGCACACTTACTGTATGCAGGATTAAAGCCAGGGGGAAGGGAGAGAAGCTGGGGGGGGGGGGGGGTCGGAAGCAGTGAGTTGCCAATCCTATATACACAGACACTGTATAGGATTGTGTGGGAAGATGAGTGATCGTGTGCACCGGGCTTCATTTCAGCTCCGTGCTGCTACAATGGAACCGGTGGCGTTCTGCAGATCCTCCCGTCACTCGACTCCTCGTTCTGCTGAGAATTAAGCTGCTTTTTGAAACAGAGATGAAGAAACGACAAGTGTCTGCTCTGAAACTGAACAAGATTCATGTTCAACTCTGGGGGATTTCTTTCTGAAATGTGACTTTTTACATCTGGGACATTTACCACAAGCTTTTATTACAAAGGGGGTCTGGAAATATACGGAATTAGGGCATGTATCCATCCTTTAGCTGTAGAGACAATTTATGAAGTGCAACTTTACATTTAACCACTTTTTGCTTTCTAAGAACCATCTTTGCAGGATCCGAAATGACCAGGAGACAGATGCTCCTTTACACATGGATCACTCTACTTATCCTGCCCTTGCTCGTCTTCACAGAACCAAACAGAGCCGGCGTCATGCCGCCCCCGACTGTGGTTTTTAGAAAACATGCCAGCGTTCCGGAATTAGAGGCATGACGTGTAACACAACAGCTTTGGCATCTGTCCTGCCAGGCTGGTTCCACCTTGCACACGGGCCACCACTGGAAAAGTGAAGCTAAATCATCTCCATGTACCTACCTGCTCCATGTTAGCAGATGGGACACAGACCCAACAGTGGTTTGTGGGACAGTAAAAACTCAATACCGAGGCTCTGCTCCATGATCCCTTGAGGACACACATACAAGTGCAAGATGGAGGTATCCCAGATATTCTGGCTTCATTTGTTTACACTTTGAGAAAATGGAGATGCTTTGTCAATCTTTATATACAGCCTATACCACAGATGTTATTAGGAGTTCATTTTAAACATATATCATCTTAAGTGGCTAAACTAAACAACTAAGGGAGTAAGAGTGAGAGAGCAGCCAACAGGGCAGACGACAAACTTCAAACGCCCCCCCCCCCCCCCCCCCCCCCCCATCCCACTGCGATGCGCTACCAGACCCCACTCAGAGGCGAAATGGTTCCGTCTTGGGAGGTTTAATGTGGACGGGCTGCGGGTCTGTGTATTCCCTGTCAGGGAAAGTCTTTGGGGCAGCGGGGACGTGTGACAAAGTACTTTCTATTAGGACAAATGAACAGCTGCTCCGCTGTCTGTCTGGCTGCCTGTCAGTGTGTCCCCCAGCTGCCATCTGCATTCATTACACATTATGATGGACACCCAGGAATAACACAAGTTGATCTCCATTTGTCTCTGTTTGTTTGCTTGTGTGTGTGTGTGTGTGTGTGTGTGTGTGTTTGTGTGTGTGTATGTAGCCAGTAATACACGCATTACTTATTCTTATACTAAACCTGGTCCATATTTTCCCACATTTTTGCGTTTAAGTGATTAATAGGACACAAAACATATATATTATTTTAGCAAGAACAATATAACCAGCCACCAGCAAACCGTTGCTGTGTTATACAGTTGGATATTTGTTTGCATCAACTTTGAAACAGTCGGATTAATTCTGTTCAACCAGAAAGAGCTTTTCAAAGCCAGCGGACTCCATTGACAAAAATACTTTACCTCACAGGACATGGAAGATGCTGATCTACCTGAATCTGCCTGGATATGTTAGTTTCTCTATTTTATTTTGTGTCTTTTCATTTGTGGAAGAAGCATTCAGGTACTTGATCAAAAGCACAAATCCAGTAATGTAGGAAACACTCCATTGTAAGCATCAAATTCAGAGTGAGTACAATAAATCTAGCTTTTGACATTTCCTTTTTTCTGCAGAAATCTGTATTAAATCTGCAAAAGCAAACAGCTGATGTGTAAGTCAAGTGGGTGTTTGTCTGCATCATGAACAAATTATTCAACTAGAAATAGCTCTGATATCACTTTTGAAAACCACCAGCCTCCATTAACAAAGATAAAACCAATTTAACCAGTATGACAACTAGAAGTCAAATAGAAGAAAACCCACACTAAACTCGACAACTATAGTGTTTTTGATTTCATGAAATCAATCCTCTTCTTTTACAAAATTCAGAAAACTATCCAAGAAGTTGTCAGACACTTAAATAACAATCCGAGCCGGTTCATGGCAGACACCAGCACTTTGGCACAGATCGACCCGGTTGGAGAACATCCAACTATTTCACGGCTGCTGGTTTTAGCGTTCTTGCTCAATTCTGGACACATTCCAAAACATGTTTGTCCCATTAATCATTTAGACCCACAAAGATGTGAGACGGTGCCCTGGTGCACAAACACTGGAATTATCATTTCCCCCAGAAAGTCTCCATCTCTGTACATTAAAGCCGTCGCTGTGCACACAACAGACGAAGAAGAGTCTTGAATGCTGGTTCGTATCCGGCAAACAAAGCCAGCTGGCAATGAGAGACAAATTAAAAGCCTGTATAAGAAATGAGAGGCAATTTCCACAGTGATGTCAATGAGCCAGGGCACATTTAGTGTCACTCGGTAAAGCTGACAGATGTGTATATTCTTCCAAAGCTTCACAACTCTTTCTCGGGCTCTTTGCCAGGATGCTCCGGCTTTTCACCGCTCCGTCATCTGTCTGCGGAGACGTGCGGCTGAACGTTGTGTTTTCAGAACACGAAAACAGCTGTTGTTGCTTAACCCTGCAGATGTTTACTAAATACAGTTCTGTGAAAAAAAAATGAGAAGCAAAAAATTGAGAAACCACTTCTGCGTGGAGCGTTTTCACATCACGTTCATTAAGAATCCTGCAGTGAGTGAACAGGAGAATCTGTGACCGCCTTTTGAAAATGTGCGTCCATGATGGCAGGTTGTGTTCTTACTGTTTATTTCCTCAGGGTAATTATAATTCAATTGGCCTTTTTGTTTTTTTGTGCTTTAACTTCCTACTTGATTTCTAAAGCAACAATCGTTTCCTCTTCATTTCTGTAATTTACTTTATTTACATTTCAAATCTACAAGTCAAGGGGTGGGGGGATACTGAAGTTCCTCTAGGGTTCATCCTCTGGGGACCATGAAGGTGTGACTTCCTGGTCAGCTTAATTCAGTCTGGACCAAAGTGACTGAACTAGACCAAGCTAACGATGAACTAGAACTGCTGTCCCTCGGTTTACGTGTCAGAAACAGAACCAAAAAACGTTTTTACCATCTCAGACCCAATAGCTGCTTAAACTACAGCCACCGCCACTTATCTGGCAATAGGGAAATGTAGTTTAACATGTGGTGACACTAACTGCAGCTAATTAAACTAATGCACCTATTATTCCATGGGACCATTTTTAATGTAAAAAAACAGCTAAAAGCCTTTGTAAAAGAATAATTACTGTTCTGTTCAACAAAGTCCGACAGAGACCAGAGAGCTTTTTATGAGTTTGTTCGTTTCTGTCTCATTAAAACTTCTCTTGAAGCCGTTGAAACTCGCTGCCCTCATTAGGATCTGCTCCCACTGTGAGTGTCCAGGCTCCAGGAGGTGCTACTTCTAAATGAGACCTCAGTGGGAGAACTCTGACATCGGCCAAGTCGTAAACTACCTCAACTATTGTTCCACTGAATATGAATCTGATATAGTTTAATCCAGGAGATCATGGTTAAATAAGATGTTTTATTGATGAGGTTTGATAGATGATACAGTTATAATATATCACAAGGCATGATACTTTATAAGTCAATTTATATGTGATTTCAAGCGTTAAGCTTTTTTTAATTACAGGACACATCATTTACATATTATTTAATCCATTTCCAATCTGCAAAATATTGATTTGTCTAACATTGATCGTCTAGTCAGCATTTATCTTCTGGGAATGTTGCATTTTTAATAACTAATGTACTAGTACTGTACTTGATTGGGATAAAATGAACAGAAACAATAATGTTACTACATAAATCAATGCAGACTGGATTAGACAAGTGAATGTTTACATTGGATTTATTAGAATATAAAGTAAATACACCCCTGATGTACAGGTTTGGATTTTTTAACCCAGGAAAAAACAAAATTGCACTTGTTCACATGAAAAGTAAAGAGACGTCACGTGACACACTGTCATAACAAAACATTTAGCAGCATCGCAATCATCGGGGTGAGATAACACAACTGAAAACTTACAGCGACGGAGGCGTCCGCCTGAAACTTTTTCACATCATCCATTTATTTCTCTTTTTGGTCCGAAGTTGTTTTGCCTCGAACGACGATCGCCCAATTATCTTTTGACAGCGTGACATTACCTCGAAGATTCATGCGACAGATTGCTGGAAAAGTCGGAGGCACAGGAGGAGCCGGGAAACAGAAAATCAATGACTCACTGTGGGGTTTTGTGTTTTAGTGCTTAGAACGTTAACATGTCTGGATTGTGATGTAATTTGATCTGTGGCCATCGCAGCTCATCCAACTCCATCCATCCATCCATCCATGTGCATGAACCATTATTTAAACTGGTAGAATATCTGGGTGCCTTTATTTGGCGCTCAGTCTGCTCTGCTCTGGCCAATGCGGTCATTTTATTCTGAGACACACACACACACACACACACACACACACACACACATGGACAAAAAGCAGAGTTGAAGGCCGACCCCTTTGTCCCCCTCTTTGGCCATCTCGCCTCTGCGTCTCTCTTTATGTGTCCGAGTCATTTCGGGCCAGGAGCTCAGCACTTAGTCATTTCCCTCCAGTCTTTCAGGTGACTGGTCGCTTTGTGCTCCAGGTGGAATTGAGGCCTTATCAGCGGCGGGGCAGGGGCCCAGCGGCCACATCACACAGAATACAGCATTTCCTCCGACCGCATGACTGCCCCACATGATTAAACCCAATCTGCCCGGCTGTTGTCTGTGCGACTGTACTGTATTCGAGTGTGTGTGTGTGTGTGTGTGTCTGTGTGTGTGTGTGTGTGATTGGTGGAGAGAGTATGTCTTTGACTGTCTTATCAGCAGTTTCCTCTGCAGGCTGATGAGTGTGGGAACGCCATTGACCTGCATTTGTTTCTCATCACAGTTTGCTCGTCTCTTTTAAGATGCGGTGGGAAAAAATGTCGGTAGTATTTATGAAACAGTTTTCCGTAGCTTCAAGGTTCTTCACCGCAAAACAACGGCTATCAAATATAAATTCAGGTGCATCCCACTTGTTTCCATCAGCCTCCTAATTCCCCACCCCCATGCTTTACACCAGACTGCTGCAGGGCAAAAAGAGCCAAAAACACGTGTGTAGGTGCAAACACAGAGTCGAGGGAACACTGTGTTTCCATCCTCCGTGCCCTAAATGACTGCAAATGGCTCAGTGAGTGTGTGTTGTTTTTTTTGGTTTTTTTTGTAAACACGCTTTGGATGATTAAAAAAAACAGGGGCAAAGAAAGGGAAGAGAAGAAATCAATGTTTGTCTCCCGTCAGATAAATGCACGGAGCCCGGCGGTGTGAGGCGGTGAGAGGGTAATCTGTGAAACAACAATAGCGTGGGCTGACAGGAGATGCAGTAATCTAGGCTGGACCGGCACCGTCCTTAAACAGAGTGTTCTGTGCCTGCAAGATTACACCGTAAGCTCTGACACCGTAATGGCCCCGACACAAACACACGCTCTGCACACGCGTTTGCAAAATTGCATCGGGGCCCTCGCTGTAGCTCCTGTACCCCCCCCCCCCCCCCCCTCGATTCACATTGAAGTCTTTATTGGGAGCCGTGCCGGCAGAAGGCATCGATACCAGTTTGATTGAAGTCTGCTGACAACAATGAGCAGGCAGATGGGAAGTGAGTGACACAGGAAAGAAGAAATGAGATGCACTGCGAGGCAACATGATTGGTGTTTATTTTGTTACATGTGCTGTTTGTCAGTGCGTTCAAGTGTTTATAGTCCCGTGGATTCATGTGTTTTCTCTTGGATTTCACTGCAGAGCATCTGATACTGCAGACTACCAACCATTTGTTTTGTTTTCAGAGTAATTATTCATTCAGTCAACCTTTATTTATACTCTATAACTGGTTCCGTGACAGCGGAGGCTCTTATTTGCATGGGAAGCTTGTTTCCATATGACATTTAAAAACTAAAATGCCATAAACAATATTTCAGGGCCCTTATTTTTCACGCAAACACAACAGCAAACGCAAAGTGGTGATGACTCCTGAGCACATGGGTGGGTTCGACTCCAGGTGCACAAGCTACCATTGGTTCACGTATAGTTTGAATATGCATCAGAGGGGGCTGGTGATTAATAAATCATCAGCCAATCAGATCACCACTAAAGATGCATGACTCAACAGCTCAGCAAGTGAAAGGTGTCCTCTTCAGGAAGTCACAGTCACAGAACCATCAATCTGCAGCCGCGGGCAGATGGTGTGGGTTTTATTTAACTCGTGCAATGATGATGGATATAAAACAAAAATGTAAAATGTGTAGATCAAAATCATTTTTTATATCCGCATCAATCTCGTGACATAATTTCCTATGTCGTGATATCATGTTGTGTCTTAAAAATGTGACACGGCCACATTTGCATTGTGATGAATTTCAAATATAAAGAAAACGGGGATCTGACACTTTAACTGGAACGGCTGTTGGAAGAGCCCGGTCATGGTTCACAGAGCCGATGATTGATGAGCAGCTGCAACCGAGTTCTGGTCAAAATTAAACTTGTTATTAGATTTGAAAGTAGTTTTAAAGGTTGGTTCCATCAAATCAAACTTACCGAATAGAATCCATAGCTTCTGTTTTAAGAACATAGAACGAGATGGTGAATATCACTGTACTTCTGAAGGTCTATCTATCATTAATATTTTAGAGATTTAGAAATGTGAGCATCCTTGAGGTCCGGTGAAGAAGTTTGATGAAGAACATCTCTGCATCGTAGTGGAGAAAAAACTTCTGGTTGAACTTTCTTGATGATCTGCTTTTCTATTCATGAGGTGGACTTGGTGAGATATGTGGATTCAGATGGAAACTTCTCCGACGGGCACTGTTGCCTTAATTCTCACCACCTTAAATCGAATGTGCTCCTGTTCAGCTTCACATCTTCCTATTGACCAACCATGTAAATCTTAATGTCTGTGGAATTCCCTCCATGTTCAACCTGAGCACATCCTCAGATTTACAAATCAGCTCCTAATAGAAAGTCTTCATGTGCGTGGTCGTCTCAGTCTGAGTTCTGATTTGTTCAGTTTCACTCTGCAGATTCAGGTTCTTCTCTCTCACTGACGGTGTCTCTATCTCTCTCCTGTAACAGTTTGAGGCGTCTGTGTACGAGGGTTCGACGGGCGTGGTGGTCAACCTCACGGTGGACGACAGGGACGATCCCGCCACCGAGGCGTGGAGATCCATCTACTCTATAATCAACGGAGATCCCACGCAGAGCTTCGAGATCCACACCAATCCAGACAACAACGAGGGCATGCTGTCTGTCGTCAAGGTACAGGGCAGGAGACCTTCACATGTTTTTATAAATCACACTCAACAATGTAATCACACCTCTGTTACCTCCTCTATCATAGAGAGGCGGTGGTCTAGTGGCAGAAACTTGGACTATGGGCAGAGAAGGTCTCTGGTTCGTCTCTTGTTCGACTCCACGGAGAGACAACAAAAGGCGAACCTGGATTGATCTGTCCAAAAATCCAAGAGTCTCCCTACCCTGTCTAGTGCCCCTGAGCAAGGCACCTTACTCCCCCAACATCTGCTCCCCGAGCGCCGTACATGGTCGCTCACTGCTCTGTGTGTACTGCACCAGATGGGTCAAAAGCAGAGATTAAATTTCCCTACCTGCATGAGTGTGCCTTTGCATGACTGTGCATGTGTTTGGGACGAATAAATGCATCTTATCTTATTTCCCCCGCTCAGCGCCTGGACTACGAGGCCACGGCGTTCCACACGCTACTCATCAAAGTGGAGAACGAGGAGCCCCTGGTCCCCGACGTGGGCTACGGCCCCAGCTCCACGGCCACCGTCCACGTCACCGTGCTGGACGTCAACGAGGGCCCCGTGTTCTTCCCCGACCCCCTGGTGGTCACCAGGATGGAGAACGTCCCTGTGGGCAGCTTCGTGGCCGCGCTCAACGCCACAGATCCAGACATATTGCAGATGCAGAGCGTCAGGTAAGAGACCGAGTGGGACTAATTGAAATCGAGCCGTGGAAAAACCGTGAGAGAGAGTGAGACGAGGGAACGCAGGGGGGAGAGAGAGAGAGAGAGAGAGGGCTTGTTTGTGTTTTTGTGATTGAACGTCTTCGGCTGTAGCCGGCGGCTCAGCATCGTCAGTAATGAGCTTTCTGATTTTCATTCAGCGTCGCTCTGTTCAGTTGAGCGGCGTTATCGTTTTCACTTTTGTTGTGCGGGTTGACGTTTGTATTATTCCCGCTGTCGGATGATGACAGCAAACCGAGTTGGCGTGAAGCGACGTGTCAGAGGATGTGGTTTTTTTTTTTAGATGTTGCCTCCACGTCTCAAACTGTCGGCTCTCACCTCTTGTGAGTTTCTGAGCCCCTCATCACCCCATCGAGTTCCTCTCATCCAGATTCTGTTCCTACATTACTCCCCTCCGATGTTCCTGTCGCCTGTGAGGCTGCTCCGTGTGTCCGTGTTGGGTAAACAGACTGAGGTCATAGCATCCACCCCAGTCAGCTGAGAGCGGGGCACATCATTAACTTTGAGTGTTGCAGAGAAGAGCCCCCTCTCTAACACGACCATCATCATAACTGGGAGGTTATTATTATTTATTATTCCTCCTGCTGCCGGGGAAAAGCCGAAGAGCGAGCACCACACTTCCTTTTACAAGATGGAAAAGTAGTCATTGGCTTTCAGGCCTAATTTATACTCAATTTGCTTATAATGTAAAAAAACACAACCCAGTAAACACAAATAACGAGGGGAATAAAACCCACCGGATCGTGACTTTACTGCTCAAATTATTGATGCTGCTTTATCTCCTGTAATAGTGAGTCACTGTCACACGCTACACAACACGGAGCTGTTCCACTGGACGTCGGGGGAGGAGTCACGACCTGTGGCCGTAAAGCTCTGATAAGCAGCGTCCTCAGATAATGAGTCAGGTCACACATACAAGTGAAAAGTCTCCGAGCACCAAACTGGAGTCATAAGCAATTTTTTTTGTTTTGCTCTGAGGCTTTTTTGTGAGAAAGACAAATTAAGATCTTGACATGATAATGGCTCCCGACCAGAAGCTAAGTCATCGACAGTGTTATTACATTTCATCCCGAGGTAAAAAATTATCTGAGGAACAAATTGCAGCGGTGCTCCATCCAACTGTTGTGTAATCATTCCTCTTAAAAGCACAGATGTCAACTGGAAGTCAAGGATGCACCGAAGTTCAGGTTCGTCTGTTTTGAAGCATTTGAAGATGAACCACATATCAGCTCCTTGAATATGAAGTTTCTTGATTGCCACCTGATGGTTTGCTGCATTAGAGGTCAAATCTATCCTGACTCCACCATGTGAGCAGATGGGACATGGACCAAACAAATTACACATTAAGAAAAAAGATCTCAAAGATGGTTTTGAGTTCGTTTTAGTTTGGTTTAGATTAGTTTGTTGATGTCATGATTGACAGCTGATAGCGACCTTGACGAACCCGACCTTGCAACCAAGGCTCTGTCCTCGGGTTGCTCCTGCACAGACTCCTGCTGGAAACATGGCAGTGTGTGTGTTCAGGATATTTTGGCCTCATTTCTGGATCGTGGGAGGAAGTGGAGACACGTTGTCCATCTCAACACACAGGTCTGTGGTCTGGACCCAAATCCACAGTCCGTCCAATAGCAGCGGATACTGTGTGTTAGCCTGAATCCAAATTGATCCCAGTTAAATAGTCAAGTACAATAGAAACATTCAGTTAAACACAACCTGCCTGGTTTTATGTAAACACTGATTATAAGTGGAGACAGGAGCCAGAGGGTTTTAAGCCGGAGTGGTTTTCACTAAACCTGGTGAGAGATAGAAAACACTTCTAAATTCTATGGCTTCATTCTCTAAGACTTTGTCCTTCAATGACCTATTCTCAGTATCCACTTTCTACGAACGGCACTCCAAACCGAAAAACTTCCTCCTGATGCAAGACTCAACTTTCAATGTTATGTTGTCATTGAAACTTCGGTATGATTTTCATCATGACTCACTCAGGTCATTTTTTTTAAGCTATATTGATCCCTTAAAAGGATTCTGTGAAGATTTAGGTGATATTGAATCCAAAGAGCCACAGAGGAGTCTGTCGTCTTCCTTCCTGCTCCCATCCTCAGCATCCAGCTCCGTGTTTATTACAGCATCTGCATTTATTAGAGTTTCACCCTGTGACACTTTGTCAGTTACAGTGGCTTTGATGTGTCATAAATGTGACCTGCAGACAGATTGAGGACAAAGAGAATAGACGAGAGAGTTGAAGAGTTGGAAGAAGAGAGTTTTGTTGTGCACAGAGTTAAATAAGCAAAAGGAAGAGAGGTGTTTACCTTCCTGTCTCTTCTGCTGCCTGTCTCGGCACAACAGTGTTTGTCTGTGTGTGTCTGTGTGTGTGTGTTTGTGTTTGTGTGTCTAGCCCATGGGATGCGCAGGTCAAATGAAACACAATAGCTCTGACTTGCTGGTCGGAGCCAGATGCATCCAGTGCCCAGCCCCCCCCCCACACACATGCACGACTCTAGGTGTGTAAATATGAGATTTCATCATTAATCTATGGACCAGGTAGTTAACATTGGTAAATAAGCTTATTGTGAATACACGACAGGTGAGGAAACACGAGGATGTGAAGTAGCCGCCTGCTGAATTTGTTGGAGTAACTCCATTATGGACCATTTGCTTCACAATGGGCAGCTGAGCCCCAGTTTCACCGGGCCTATTGTTACCTGCGCTCCTCCTGTGAATTGGAACAATGGCAGCGATCATCCTCGTCTTTTTTAAACCTGTGCGAATCTGCCATGTGTGACATTTCTGGACGGCAGCTCTACTGCACCTCAGACTCCGGGCCCCACTCAGACAGGATTAAAATTCCGGTGGGGAATTGAAATCTTTTGCCACGCGGCTCTCAAACTGAAATTCATCATTGCAGGTGGCATTTTAGCCAGTGCCCGATTACAGGAGGCACTTCATCTTCTACTCCGGAGGAAAACCGAGGCTCCCTGGTCCCCAGCGGAGCTCACACACTCAGAGACACTTGCTGCATTACAATTCCATATTACAATAAATGGACACTATGCATACAGTTCAGTTATTGTAGTTTTTGCAGGTGCTGCACACAAATCAACATGCTTTACTGTTTTATAGTTTTATAGACTATAACTAATGTTTTTCCTGAGATTCCAGAGGCATATTTCCAGCCTTTTTTTAAGGGCTGAGTCACAAAGCTCCCACCACCATCCACCAGCAGTTTTAATGTTTTTCCAGCAGTGAGCCGCTCCATCATTTCCCCTGTGCATTGCAGTGGAAGAGAAAAATAAGTTTTACTGTGCACGCCAGCTTCCTGGAGCATGCTTTATCATGTCGCCTTTTTCCAGTGTGGAAACACTGTATGAAACCTGCTGCTTTAAAAGTCCTTCACGTCTCCGGGTCACTCTCCTCCTGGTGTTTCCACTAATTTAACTAATTGGAGCTCCTCTCGCTTCCGTGTAAGAGACGATGCTTAACTGACATCTTTTCATCTGACCCTGAAACCTAAGCAGCTAAATGGATTTCAGCCGTTGTTAATTAAAAACATTTTTCACACCTTCTCCTGCTGTGACATTTAAATGTCTGCCTTCTAAAAGTCAGCATCATGACAGCAGATCAATGGCTCCAATGCAGAGAACAAACTCTTTGACAATCTGAGAATATTCCGGAGTCCCTTTTCAACTGAACGGCAAGTGGCCTATTAGGAGCTGCATGTGGCCATAACATCAGAGGTCAGGTGACCTTCAGCTGAGGACTTGTAGAGGAGTCAAACACCCAAAATACTCCCGCCAAAGACTTGCAGCCCCCATTATCCATTCCACAGGATATTTATTTGAGCAAGTCAAAATAAATTAGCTTCAACACGGGTGCTGCAGTGTTTCCTGTGCACGGGTTTATTTTGAAATTTACCCAGAACATCATGGAACTCATCTCGCGACCTTCTTTCTGTGTCCCTCCCCCCCCCTCCCAGGAGTCCTGACCCCCTGATTTGAAACCACTGCTCTATAGAAGCGGGCCTGGGATGGCACAAGGGAGAAAGCAGTGTAGGAGTAGTTAGTATGAAACTTTGCCCAAAAGATTTCACCATATTAATCCCTGCAGTTGCAGTCTTCATACGTGTTTTACACAGGGTGACAGAATTAAGATCAAGCCCTGAGACAACTGGCCACCGCCACGAACATTAATGGAAATGTTAATTAGACGTCTAATCACTCACATTACGCCACTAATTGATTCTATTTGAAGTTGGATGCGTGCTTTAAAAACGGAGCAGGCTTCTCATTAGCCTGGATTGGAGCCCACAGCCAAGCAGAACCACGCAGGGTTAGTCAGGGCTGTCTCATTATCCACGTTATTAGACAGCTTTCCTTTACCAATCATTCTTCTCCCTCAATGATGCAGAGAAACAGGTTATTTGCCTGCGAGCTTGCAAAAAACATTTCCACAAATAAATAAATGGGATCTGTTACACTCTGACCTCGTCATGAGTCGGAGCTTTGAAGTCGCTCCGGACTCTGATGAGCCTCAAACGCTCCCACAGCCATTGATGTTCTCTTCACTTCTTTATTTTATACCAGGATGTTAGGAGAAGGAGAGGAGACGTTTTTTAAATCCCGATTTAAACCCTCAGGATGAAAGAGAATGTTTGGCTCACACGAAACCACAGGAAGAGACTATTAATAGAAGTTTATTCTTTGAATGTTGAATAGCATCGATTCCACAGTGTCCAGAGAGAAGAGGAATTATGTTTTTCAATTTGCTTTATTTAGCTCAGTAGAGAAAAGAATAATACAAAATAAAAAAAAGACAATTTTTCCAGTATGTCTCTCTCTCACTCGTCACTATTGGCAGCTCTTGGCCTCACAGTGACCCCGGACAGTCACCTCTTCCTGTTCCTTCTCCTCGTAAACAGACAAGTTACATAATTACAGCAAATCTGAGTCATTTTAATCCTCTTCAGGATTTAGGGCAAACTATCAGGCTCCAGGGGGATTTGACTCATGTTTCTCCTATAGCCCTCCTCGCTGGTTCAGGGCTTAAGATGAGCGGACTGGTTTTTGTTGCTGAGGGAGGAAGCAGACAGACAGGCGGCGATGGCGTGGACGGTCGTGGACGGGAAACAGCCAATTGGGTTTGTTCTCGCCAAAAAGATAATCTCTGGTAAAACCCCCTGAATAGAGAAGTGTGCTGCTAACTGCGTGGGCACTCCATACAGAGGGGGAAGTGTTGCACTTCAGGGTAGATCTGTACCCTGAAATTATTTTTGGATGAAAGTTAGAAAAGTTTGCTCTAATATTCTACAAATCCCATTTTAAGCTCGACTCCTCGCCCAGCTCCGGTGCCAGTCCAGTTGGCTGTGAAGAGGGGAAGCAAATCATTTGAAGTGTCATTAAGAAGGTTTGGCTAATTTAATTAGGTCTTTTTCTTTTCCCAGGCAGCTACAGGACTCTCATCAGTTTGTCGAACAACTATTTACACTCAGTTAATTGATGCTCGATGGGAAAAGGAGAGTGTAGAAGCAGAAAGTGAAGAAACCCAGCGCGGTGTCGTTTCTCTGCAGAGCTGAAACCGACCACTTCTCTTTCTTTGGTTTTCTTGTCTGGCGTGTTAGTGGTTAGACGATTTTTTTATTATCCTTCAAGTGATCAGAGTAAATATTTGTCTGTGTTTGTCCAGTGAAACCAGACAACAGGTCGAAAACAAACGAGGTTCCCCTCCACGTGGAGAAGCTGCAGGGAGATGAAACAGAATCCTTTGAGCACCAGTTCATCGGAAGTAGGAGAAATGGAGATATCGGTTGAAATAGAACTTATTTCCATCTTGTCTCTGAAAGTGGTCACACAGCACAGGTCTCCGGGCTCGGGCGCCTCGCCACTGAAACTTCTCCATCTGCTCCAAAATGCATTTAAGTTGTTTTCTTCTTCTTGCTTTTGAAAAAATAGAGAGAATTTCTAACCGTTGGGTCATCCATTATTCAGCGGCTACCTGTCTGCTCTCTCTCTCTCTCTCTGGTCGTACTCAAGTTAAAAGGGACGGGGCCTTAAAAGGGAAGAGGGATGGGGAGCTGGAATGTCAGGCGTGAAAACTGGCAGGTAGCTTTGAGGAGCAGAAGAGACGCGGAAGAAGAGAGAGAGAGAGAGAGAGAGAGAGAGAGCGATCGGACAGACAGACTGCAAGAGTGCGATGGAGATAGAGAGAGAGAGACATGTCGAATGCTACAAAGGGCGAACTGATGGAGGTCAGACCCAAAGTGATGACCCTCAGATCAGCCTGACATTGTCACTGTCTGCAAAGGATGAGAAGACTTAGAAGAGAAGAAGACAGAGAGAGGGAAGAGAGAGAGACTGGGGAGGATGTAATGTGACTCTCCCAAGAAAATGTAATAACACTCGTGGGTTGACTTTAATGAATATGTGGTTGGCTGGAAATGTGTCGGGCCAGATAAATACACAGGTTACTACAAAGTGCACAGACTACAAGGTGACGGGGATGAAATGGGAAAGTAAATCAATAAATGAAGTCACTAATCCCAGAAGTTAGCCTAAAGTTCAAAGTGGACACACACACACACACACACACACATACACACACACACACCCACACAGTTGTTTAGCCAGATTTTTTTTCACATAGAAGTAAAACATAACTAAATAGATTGATCCTCCTTCTTCCTCTTTCCTCTCAACACATCACATTAAAGATTAACCCTGCGAAGAACACGGGATCGCACAACCTGAAACTGGGTCATCGCACAACTTCACAGAATCTGTGTGGAGGCAGAAGAAACACTGGACGCTCAAACAGGCAACTGTCTTAAATAATGTACCAAACCCCACTTAAGAGTTCGGAGCCCAGTTCATTCTTGTGATAAACTTTTTCCACAACAAAGGACTTTGTCAGAATAATCTCCTCAACACTTCCTCAAGTTCTTTTTCGTTGGTTCTCTTTATTATCTTTGGCCTTGGCCGAGTTAAACTGCTCCATGTCACTGAATCTGAATTCCTCTCTCTATTCTCCAGCAGAAAGGCTCAATAACTTAAACTTTTAAATGCCAAAGTTGCATCTCTGCTTTTCAGGGGTAGAGTAGGTCTAACGACGTGTGTGTCCAATGGGTTGAGAGTTAAAAAAAAAAGTCTTACATTTTCCAGTTTGGTCTGATTTTATATAGAAAGGAAATGGAAGAGCCTGGGATTGAAACACCAATCGGTGGACAACCCGCTCTACCACCTGAGCCACAGCTGCCCACTGTGATCGCAGTGACACAAATGGAGAGGGGACCACATATTAATTGAGAATGTGCCGAGTGATCGAGACAAATCCAGCTGATGACTTTTGAGATTAGAGAGGCAACGGGAAAAAATGAATTTCAAAATGCATATCCGGCCAACCGCGGGGGGGGGGGGGGGGGGGGGGTCATCGGAGTGCCAATAATTACAGTATCACAGGTTTCCATTGAAATGCCACTGTGCAGAGATGGAGACCGGCTGAGTTCCACACTCTCCTCCGTCCTCCTCTCCTCCTCTGGGATGTGAAGGCGCTGATTACAGGCTAATCAGATGTTTAGATTTGTTTCTCATTTTTCTGTTCAGCTGAGTGAAGGCATGCCAACTGCGTGGTGAAGGAAGGACGAGTGAGAGAGTGGGAAAAAGAAAGAGAGAGAGAGAGAAGGGGGTGGGGTTAGTCATACAGTCAGCGTGCCAGGAAACAATGAAAACAATCTCCGAAGATGCCAAGAGGAACAGGCAGAGAGGGATGTGAAGCAGGAGTAAATTGCTTTTCTTCCCCCCGTTAATTACAGGGCTGTGCTTTTCAACTGATGCAAAGAGGAGCTGTTTTTGCTCCTTAAATTGATATTTACCTCTACCCCCCCCTACCCCCCTTGTTCTGCATTGTGTTACTCAAGCTTACTAATTTTACGGAAAGTGATGTTACACTGAATGAGAAGGACACGACGAGCACACACAAAGTACAAAGCTGTGCAGTTGTGTGTCCATTGAGTGTCTTTGTGTACTCGTCTCTGTTGCAGCCAGACACAGACAATGAAAGCCTCTCGATGTTCTCAGCTGCTCGCTCCACCGTCCTCGTTCCTTGTTCTAAGTGGAGCATCTGCAGTTGTGTAGTGGAGTTGGCAGAGAGAGCCTCATCCAGAGCTCACCTGCAGTTTGTTTGTTTTAACCTTTCTCCCTAATTTCAACACTTTATACAGTTTCTCTCAAGGGTCAAACCCCCGGACCCCCAATTATCTCAAAGTCCCGTCCGGACCTGCCTGCACCTGTAAAAACGTCCTGTCCCTCGGCCCGACCCACATCAAAGGGTTATGGGCTCCTTGTCCTCGCGTTATGGTGTTTGAATTCTGTTATTGGAAACATATCTGTGAATTGCTGCAGCTGCCACAAGTCAAAGCCACTAACACTCTATTCACCACTCGCTATTTTTGTTTTTATAAGATGCAATTCAACACCTATTTAAGAAGTGAAGGGGTCAAAGTGTGAAGGGCTTTTACAATAAAACAAATCCTGTCACCTGACTTTGTGTCATATAATCTGATTAGATATTAAAAAATACCGTAAATACCCTTTGTTCAGGCCTTCTCTCTCACTTCACACACTTTTCTGGCACCACAGCAGAAAGACAAAACTTTGACTGAGTCCCTGTGACAGGTGATCGATGCGACATGTGCAACGGTTTGCTTTCCCCCTATTCTCAGCGCTGTCACATTTATTTCCCCGGTACAGACCTGCTGCACTGTGCTGATACAGAGCAGAAATATGAACAGGTGTGACGTGGGTAATTTGTCCACATGGCCCGGAGCGCCGGTCGGCCAAAAGAGGGCGGCTCGGCTCGGTCTCAAGTTGAAATCCAGCCCAGAGAGGCTGTGACCGAGGCCTTTGTAGCGACACCACAGGGGTTACTTACTTTTCAAGCTCAATGGTTTAAAAGAAAATTTATTTCCTTCTCACTCTCTGTCTGACTGTGATAAGGGGGAACAAATCATGAAAAGGTTATGAATATCTTTACAGATCAAACTGCGTGCGAGCGCTTATAACCTCTGACTTGTATAACAGTAAATGCCACACTTACACTTAATGACATGTATTTAAAGTTAAATGCAGTAATGGTTCCTATTCTTTCCGCCATGTTGGCTACTTGTTACTTTGAGTATGTGTCACTTTCAGAAAAGATGAATTAGCTGCAGGTCTTAGTAGAAAGGTTTTTCAAAAGTGGTAACATTTTCCATCTTTTAAGGCATAAATGTATTTATTTTCATAACCATTAATCATCTGACCACTCACATCTCCGTATGGGGTTTATAGATCTGCTTTAAAAAGAAAGTCGGTCATTATACTTGCATAAGCTCAGTGGCAAATCTTTTGAAACGTCTGACCAGTGCAAAGAAAAGTGCAGAATGTCAATTGCCAGTAACCAGATTGTCATTTACCTGAATTCCGTTAAAGGCTGCTGCACAATGAAGGATAATTGGGCTGATTTTAGACCCAATTTGCCGATTACAACAGCCACAGGTGTGATCGCGACTGGAGGTCTCTGTGCCGATTATATGACCAAACAATCCTGAAGTGTGGGCGGTTTACAAAGAAATTTAAACTACTAAGTTTTCCGGTAATTTTTTTACATTTTATTGCAGGACCTCTATCATAACCTATAGGATCTCTGAGCCCCTTTGCCAATATAGGATATGTCAAGTCACTGGTCAGGTCACGGGTCAGGTCACTGGTCAGGTCACTGGTCAGGTCACTGGTCAGGTAACTGGGTCGGGCTGCATCCACAATGGACTCAGAGATAATTGTGGGTCAACGGTCAGTACGGGTTGAGGGTTGTGCGTGTGTGCACAGGTTTACTAAACTGGATCCGAGTGGAACCTCAGACGACACCGACAGAAGAAGAGGTAGAGTCGGGATGAGACGGGGATGGAGATGGAGAGGAGAGAGAATTTGTTTTCATTACACACTTATTCACAATTTCAATGTCAAGCATCAGCCTCTTATCTGTATTCTCACTCCCTTTCCTTATCTCTCTCTCTCCTTGCTCTTCCCTTTCCCCTCCCTCCCTCCTCCTCCTCCCTCGCTAGCTTGTGAATTTGGATGAAGTGTACAGTTGTTACTGCCCCTGTACTTTTATTGAGCACTCGGTGATTGATGTCCTCATATCTATCGCGCACACACACTCAGCTGCTCTCAGATAGAAGCAGACTATTAGCATTGGCGCTGTGCCGTCCCCCTTTCTCTCAGTAAGTTAGATTCCAATCACTGGGAGATCTCGCTGGCACGAGAGAGGGAAGAAAAGCGATGGAGAGAGAGATAAAGACGCAGAGATAAAGCAGCAGCCGGCAGAGAGCGGCGACGGAGAGAACAAGAGAGAAACACTGAGGAACCGGGCAAAGAGAAGGGGTGGGGGGGGGGGGGGGGGATGTATAATAGGTTTTCCTGTAATATGCTGTCATTGGCCTCTACACACTTTGTTCGAAGTTGCACTGCACTGCAGAAAAACGGGAAACAGGGGACGCAAACACTTGAAGTAGCAGCTCTAAGCTCTGATGTGGTGCTGGTGGTGCACGTGTGTGTGTGTGTGTGTGTGTGTGTGAGTGTAAAGGTGGAGGTATGAGCAGGAGGGAGTTTGCAGTAAAGTAAGTGTTGCATAAATTGAGTTCAGGTTTATAATGGAGTTTCATAGGGTCAGCTTATCAGGTGAGCCAACACAGCAGAGGTGCACGACCTTCCTCTGTCTCTTTATAGTCACGTACTTAACAACCCGTTTTTTTAATACTGCTCTTAAACCTCAGATAGAACAAATCATTAAGCTGTAAACCCCCCATGGAAACACCCCAGAACAACACGGTGTGCATGTGTTGTTTGACACTGATCTGTGGCTCATTATGCATCAGGGGATTCTCCTTACCAGCCGTATGCAGGTAAGAGTGGTCCAGCCTCTCCTGCACTTCCTCTGCACCGTGTAGCTGTGAAGGAGTCCCAGCTCTTCGAAGATGAAGTGACTCCTGCTGCAGAGAAAGAGCTTTGTCACAGTTTCACTTGATTATTGAAGTAAGCCCAAAAGCAAATTTAAAATGATTGTACATGCTTTTGAAACAGTAATAAAAACAGATGAGATCTGTGTTTCCCTCCAGGCCGTGAAAATGAGGATGATGGTAGAAAAAAATAGGTTGGGCTTTATATCTTTTTAAATAATGGTTCAGAATCAGGGACGACATGACTAAGCCCCAGTTATTCAAAGCATCTTGGTTGGCCCCTGGTGATTGGCTCCAATATAGGTCTTAAACACATCTCCTCCATGTTAGCGGATGGGTCTAAATATAGGTCAAATATTTTGTAATCATTACAAAATATAAGAAAAGATGGAGAAGAGCCCATGTGTGTTTGAAAGTCGATTAAAGCTCCAAACCAGCAGCAAATATCTAGAAGCTAGAGACTTTACAGATATAAGTTTTAAAAAAGTGCATTCCAATACTTGCTGTGTATATATATGATTGTAGAGTTGTATTTGCTTTATTGCTCTATACTCTTCCAGTGAAGGATTTTAGTTTATCTTTCTCTAAATATCATGACATATCGTCAGTAGTGTATCTGGGTTCATTGAATGTTTAGGACATCATCCCTTTACACCCTATCATGAGGTCATATCAGGCTAATGTGTGTTCCAGTAAGTTTGGTTCTAATAACTCATTCATTACTATATAAAAAGGGAGAAAAGTCACGATTGACGGCTGAGGTCAAGCTTCAGTATCAGTGCAGCTTCAATTGCTTCATTTCTGGACAGTTGGAGGAAAATGAGAAGAATCTTCCATCTGTATCTACAGTTTATTTTCAGAATGAATCGTTTCATAACAGGCCACTGATATAAACAAACCAATGTGTTTTTATATATTTAACCCCCGCCCAACCCACTCCCTCCTACCCCACCCCACCCCTCTTCATCTCACAGCTCAGTGGAGAGAGGGGTCCAGTCCCCGAGGGTTGAGAGCCACCGCCTCACTTCCTCAAACCAATTTACCTCCTAAACTCAGTGTATGCATGACCTGACCAGATGTCCCGGATTGTTACGGCTGTTTTTGTGAAACTTAATGGTGCACAGTCCAAAAAAAAAAAGTGGGAGGCGAGGGCATGAATATCTATCACCCTCCTGGAAACCCACACGGGCTTAGCGGGAGAACAGGCTCAGCTTTAAGGGGGGAGATGGATGAATCCGCCGTCTGCTTTGGGAGTTTCATTTGGACTCTAATGTGATCTGTAGCTCTGGATGTTAGACTGGGGAGCTGTGAACAATTGGTGTGTGTGTGTGTGTGAGCGCAGGTGTGTGTGTGTGTGAGTGTGTGTGTGTGTGTGTGTGACCGACGCTCTGCAATTCCGACTTGAATAGAAGAAAAGGAGAATAATTGAAAGTCAAACGCGGAGGTTACGGGAACTATGTGATTATATTAAAAACCCACAATCATTGACTTTGTTCTCATTCGCTCTGTTTAATATACATCAATAATACTTTCAAATCTATTATTTTACCCTCGTCGTCACATATATGATAAGAGGCACCAATTGTTATAATTCAGTGAACGTCCTCATATCTAAATGACATGATTCCCCATGTGACTCATGAATGGTTCCTGGGATAATTCGTCTCTTTGAGGCTTCGACCCAAACACTGCTCACACACTTTGAATGTGATGATGATGCTTTGCTGATGAGGCACCAGCCAATCGAATCGTGTTCAAACAAATACAGTGCAGGTGTGAGCCAATCAAACCACAGAGGAGGCAGAGGCAGCTGGTGAATCTGTTGTACTCTGTTATCTGGTTTTGGATTTTTATAGCTAGCATTAAACGTTATGATTGTTGTTTTGATGGTCGCGCCAAACATCGGAATAAACTGATCACGGACTGTTAACGCAACACAAACGTGTGCGTCCTGCCTAAGGTCTGGTTAAACACGACAGTACAAAACTTTTCCTTTCCCCCTTCTGGTCATGAGGGTAATTACATGAGGAGTGTCCACTTTGATGACCTGCCCAGAGTCATCAGCAAGACATAACACAAAAATTTCCTATTTTCTCAAAACCAGTGACACCAGCAATATAACACAACTGGCTACAGAACGTTTACTACAACACTGGGAATTCTTCAAGGTTTCAAGACAAGAACTCACTGTTGAAGTAAATGTAAAAGCCAACATAGCTTAATACCCTATGCCAAATATTTTACTAGCATCAATGTGTCAAAGGTGACATCCACGTGTTCTCCTCTCGTCTCCCACTGAAGCCACACAGATAGTTTTCTGTGTTTGTTTGATCGTGTTTCTTTTTTAAGACTGAAATCCTTCGAGGTTTTATCACCACCGGCTCCATCAGACTCTGATTCACTTTGTTTGCACCATTTTTTAAAAAGAACCCACACTTGCTGGGAAGGAGACCAATGTTTTCTGTGCTCTCTCTCCAACTGCTGGCAATATAACGACAACATTACACTCCACTGTTGCAATGGTTTCAGAGTTTGGAAAATCATTATTCACATGATGTATCTTTTATATGTGGTTCTGCGTGTTAGACAAGATTAATATAATAAATATAACTTTCATTTTAAAGGAAAACATCAGCTGCTGACAGGTTCCTTTAAGATTCAGTATTACTTGCTTGAATCCACCATTTGTGTTTGGCTCATAATTTGCTGTATTATTCTAATCCATTAGATATTACACTTAATATCACAACTATAAGTCGGTTAATGTTGTTTAAGAAAACAGTTAAGACTGAAAAATGAAGTGTCCTGCATGGGACGAGTGCGTTGCTCAAGTCAAAGTGCATTTTTAAACCCATTAGAGATCCACCTTCAGGAACAGTGTGTAGTGTTGTTCATGCAAACCTATGAATATTTAAAAGACGAAGCTGCAGAGAAGACGCACTGTATTAGTGCCACTTAGAAGAGGGGCCAACCAAATGTCTCACTTAAGCGAGAACAAGCGAGATCAATAGTCGGCGTTTATGCAAAGAGCGTTTCCTTTACGGCACTCACCTCTGAGCTTTCATCTTCCTGCTAAATTAGCTCTTACCACAAATTGTGTCTTCTCTGTTCTGTGTGTCCCGCCCACACCTGCTATCGACACGAACAGTCGCACACCGTGTACACTTTTCACTTGATGGAACTGGATTACCAGTGGGCGGCGAGCCTTCTTTCTCCCTCCTGCTCCCGAAGCTCTTTGAGTCGTCGGAGAACAGAGAAGAACACGACTCAGATCAGAGTTAGAAAAGAGCTCACGTGTCTCCACGCATCCACCAGAGCGACAGCCAAGCGTTGCTCTTTCCGACAAGATCTTCAGACTCGGCTGTCAAAATTAATTATCTACGTTCCTCAGCGTCTATTGGTGAAAAGTCTCTTTCAAGTTGTAGTGTGCCGTCGTGACAGGTTTTTGTGTTTGCGTCACGTTGTGTCAGATTTTCTGCTCATGTCAAGGTTTGTCAAAAAATCTATACGTGCACTTTTTTTTAATTAAAATATTGTAGTCGTCAGGGTAGATTTTGCAAGCAGATCAAGTTTGACTTGATAATTCAAACTTCTATTGGAGAGGAGGTTTATTTATTTTATTTAAAAGGTACGAAGTACAGTTCAAACACAAATGTCACCTTTTGATGCACAGTAAAAGATTGCCGCTACAAACTAATTAACATCTGTCATCCAGGTCAGACCAGGACAGCGACAGCACATTTACATCACAATGACAAACAACAGCACACTAACATACAAAGTTACACACAGAAGACTGCACAACACACAAAGACACGCAAAAGAACAACACAGATGCTTGTCAGAAACAGCAAAAGCTAATCATGAGGACCATTAGCACATATTCCTGTGTGGTCACAGGACAAACCTTCTACCACACCCTTCTGCTGTACACACACACACACACACACTTGGAGGAGATTTACAGTCCAATGGAAAAACAAATATCACAGCCTGCTTCTGGACAATGTCGCTGTTCTCAGTGAAAGCCCAACAGTTTCCTTTTTCATTGAGTTGTTTATCTCACTTTCTGCTGGTGTGTATTCAAAGTGGACAGTGTGTGTTTTGGCTGCTGAATGATGTGATGTGTGGTCATTGTGTTTGCGTGCTCTCTCTCTCTCTCGCTGGCTGGCT